>NW_023624507.1:0-3744 GCF_014905685.2 Nematolebias whitei | reverse complement strand
TCTATCTTATCAAAATACTCAAAGCTCTTTACAACACAATCTGTGCCTCATTTACCCATTCATACAACACTCTACTAGATCTTTACAAAGAATAATTAGAGTTTTATCACATTCATACACTGATGGGACACACATTGGAGGCAGTGAGGGGTTCAGTGTCTTGCCCAGGGACACTTCAGCATGTGACTGCTGGTGGAATCAAACCACCAACTCTTGCATTGGAAGATGACTGCCCTAACAACTCAGCCACAGCCGCCCATATGTTGCTTGAAAGTATAGTTTCTTTAAATGCTTGGGGGTGGCTGAAGATTAATCTATAGTGGTCAATGCCACCATTGGCCACCCCCTCGGCTCCACCACTGCACCTGGTCATGGCGGACAAGAAAAAATACAATAAACCCTCCCTCTGTTCTTCTCCACAGTGTGACTTCTACCATCTTGAACATCTTTGATCAAAAACATTAAGGTTTACTTGCGTTTTCTATTCAATTCCAGTCCAGAAACACATTAATTTCAAAAACTAACAACAAATATTATTTTAATCCTTCAGCGTTGGAGGATATCGGTATACCGCTTGTTAAATGTTTCTTCAATTTTTATTTACATGCAATATAAACTAATTTCTCTATAAATATTTGTATGGTTTTAAAAAGCCAGTGAGCTCTAACGTAGTAATATAAATTGTCTTCTCTTTCAGAATCACTGTTTCTACCATGGCCGTGTAAGAGGACATCCAGATTCTTGGGTGGCTGTCAGCACGTGTTCAGGAGTCAGGTACAACCAGCAGCTGCTGACGATGTCCTTCATCTCTGCACTGTATACTTTTAAAGTCATCAGACTGAAATGTTGTAAAACGTGAATAAAAGCATTTAAAGTGACAGGCTAACATTTCATCACAGCAACACATGAAGTCACAAATCAAACTACTACACACACACACACACACACACATGCACAACCCTAAGGTCAATTTATAAACACAAATAAGCCCAGCATACATATATGTTAAAACATAAATTAAAAAAGAACTGTATATAACGTACCAGTAGTTCCCACTGGTAGGAGGCCCAAGGGAAGATCCAGAAGTTGCTGGAAGGATTGCGTATCTTCTCTGGTCAGAGAATGCCTCGGGGTTCCACAAGACGAGCTGGAAAGTGTCAGTGGGGAGAGGGCTGTCTGGGTTTTCCTCCTGGACCTGTTGCCTCTGAGACTCAGCTATGGATAAGCAATAGAAGATGGAAATGGAGATGTACTGTATATAGAGTGTAAAATATCTGAAGAAAAAAACTGTATGAGAGTGTGTTTAAGTTACAAATGTAAAAAGTTTTGTAGAGCCAGGGAAGATTAAAAAAGATGACATATAAGTGTGAACCGTTAACCATTTCAAATTTAAACCTGCAATATTTTACTGTGAGGCAGCAACACTAACCACCGTCCACCATGCTGGTCTGTTACTGACACAAAGAATAATGTCAAGGACAGCTAGTACAAATAGGCCAGCATTCAAAAAAATGTAGTAGCAGGACTTTCTAATATTTACATAAAGATTTTAAACATAAAGGAAGTCATGTCAAGCAGGGTTTATAAGAACATTTCCACATTTTGATGAAGCATCAGTACTGGTAACCCAGAGTTCAAGGCATTCAGCCAACAAAGTGATATCGTCTCCCTGCGTGTGTATGCGAACCACAGACTACGATGCTGACTCCAGACAGAGCGATGGCGACATTAGCATTTTTTTCTTCTTTCAGCTGCTCTCTTCTTCAGTGGTTACCACAGCAAACTAACTCACACAAAAACTTGGCAGTTGTTTATACGCCAGATGCCCTTCCTGATGCAACCAAAGACCACCAAGCTACCACAGCTGTCTGTGTGGAGCAGAGAGCTGCTATCTAAGGTGCACGAGAGAGCAGATGGTGGAGGTTTAAGGGCCTTGCTCAATGGCCCAAAGTGGGGCAAATGAGGATGGAGGCAAGTGTGGGTGTTTCACCTTTCCCACCCACATTTTGATGCTGTCAGTCTGAATCAGAATCAGAATAAGCTTTATTATCATTGTAGCGAGATGCAGCGAGAATATATAACGCACAGTCATCCGAAAGATGGGTGTGCACATAGCTGCTGCTATGATAACGCAGCCTCTTGCCCTTTTCAGAATACTTTTTTTAGATAGAAAAAGGGACAAAGCCATGAGGACAGGATAGTGGCATTACAAAAAAGATCTCTTCACACCTTGTCCTATCAGGAAATGATTTAAGACATCAAAAAAGCTGCCATTCTGTCATCTGTCACACTCTGCCATTTATGAACCCGTTACATATTCATTTACGACAAGGTGGTCCATGAAGCACTTGCAGATAGTCCTTTGTCCTGATAAGATGATGGTCAGCCAGCACAGTTCTGATAAGTCTCCACAGAAGTTTGAGGGGTGGGGGGTTGATAGACAAAGCTTTTCCATAGTTTACACATTTCCCAGGTGAAACTGATGTCGGTCTGTTTTCCAGGCCAACCGGGGGAGTCAGATTCAGATAAGCCACAATTGTTGATTTTTTTTTCAAGCTGACTATTTTTTTTGTCAGCATTGAGCCTTACTGGTACTTTCAAGCTCTGAAATGGCCAGATTAGTGGACATTCTACTGGTCCATGCTTATGTGCCCCTCCAAGGTCGTTTCATGCTGGTGAGTCCCAAAGCCGCATGTGGCCTGCAATTCTCACAAATCACTTCCATCTTACGGTTTAGCTTGTAAATCAACTGATTTTGAGTCCTCAAAGCATGAATCAAACCTTCACAAGCAGGCATCCTGACGAGGGCCAAATTAGCTGCAGCTGTCTTCTTCTATGTTGATAAACCAGGAACCAGCTGATTCCAAAAAGCAGGAAACCTGCTATTGTAGATGAACATATACTGTGATAAATTCATAAATTAAACGGATTCATTCATTTTTCTGGACTGAATAATATCATGTGTTGAATTATTAAATGTGGATGGAAACGTGTTTATCTTTGACTCACCAACAACAGTGGGTCATTTATTTAAAACGATTTAAACACATCACACATTTACATTAATTTGGCAAAATGATTTCAACAACAACATGGCTTAATTAGCGAGTTTTACAATTAGAAAGCCATACGGCGATGGTTTTCCTTTGCTTCAAGCTTTACAACAGACATTTCTGAAAATATCTGGATTAATTTCTGGCAGAATAGAAGAGCTTAAAGATGGAAAATGAAGTTTATCTTGAGAGAGATGGGTGAGGGAATTTGTCTGTTATACCAGAACAACACGCTCCTTCTGAACCCAGCTTAACCAAAGGTACACTTTGCGGTTGAAGATCGACTCTTTACCTTGGCAGAGATAATTCCGACTTTGGTGTAGAGTTGCCTTCAAACACTCTCCAGCGTCTCCGTAAGGATAATAGGGAACCGTTCGGAGTCGTGAGATCATCCAGAACAGACTTCATAGTTCTTCTGAACTTCTCTCGTCCAGCTTAGTTGCAGATGTCCTGAGCATTCTGCATTCCAGCATTCTGAACTCTGCTGCTCTCGGAACTAACTCACAGCATTCTCTCAGCGTTCTTCTCCCCTGAACTACTGTGAACTAGGAAGTGTTGCACCTTTTAAAGAGGTCACTTCCGGTTCATTTGAGAACTTTCTGATTGGTCGATTGACCGAACAGAGGTGTGTTTTTGTGATGTAAGAGGTTATTAAAAGTCAAGGAAAAAGATTAAGTTTGTTTAAGAACAG
>NW_023624506.1:0-3745 GCF_014905685.2 Nematolebias whitei | reverse complement strand
AAACATTAAACATATAACAATGTCTATTATTAAATATAGTATGATAAAGACATGTAATAAAGATTCAATAAATGTTACAAAGCTGCTATGCTCCTGTTAGTCATGCATTTAGGAGTTTGTTGGTTTGGATCACTGTGGTGGTTTGGAGTTCTGAATATTTGCATGTGATCTGGTTTTGTGGGGACATTTTTTAATCAGGTGATGTTACACATTTTGTATTAAACATGCAATACAGATAATGTTAGATATGTTGTACAAATATTTGTAATATTTAACGATCAATGTAAATGATTACACACAATACAAATACATGACAAAGAGTAAAGAGTTATATTGTTTCTGAAAAGAGCATTTAGAAAGGAAACATGATAACATTTTGATGATTGTTGGAGAACATTGTGAACTGGTTTAAAATCGGTAAAAAGGTGTTAAGACTGAGATCTCAGAGTTGTAAAGTTTGTGAGAAATTTTAGAATCGATAAAGAATCAGTTAACAGAGGACGCCATCTTCTCTGTGGTCCACACTGCTCTCACCCAACTGGAGCAGAAGGACTCCTACGTCCGTATGCTCTTTGTGGACTTTATGTCTGCCTTCAACACTATAACAACAAAGTCCATGCTCAATAATCCAGGTATACAAGCCAACATTTTTCAGTCAGGTCAGCTGGACAGTTTATTTTGTGTGTGTGTTGAAACGTTTCACCTTCCATCCAAAAGGCTTCATCAGTCAAGGAAACACACAACACAAAACTGATTCTTCCCCCAACAGCTTACTCCAAAGTGGAACAAACCAGTTATGTTGGTGCTAAGATGGTCTCTTTGGTACACCCCATCCTCTGCTGCCGGCCCCCTTCCTTGTCAACAGTCATGTCAATCTGGTTCATAAACAACAAAGTCCATGCTGTCAACCAGGGAGAGGGCCAGAACCGGAGGAGGGGGCGTGCCAAAAAGACCATCTTAGCACCAACATAACTGGCTTGTTCCACTTTGGAGTAAGCTGTTGGGGGAAGAATCAGTTTTGTGTTGTGTGTTTCCTTGACTGATGAAGCCTTTTGGATGGAAGGTGAAACGTTTCAACACACACACAAAATAAACTGTCCAGCTGACCTGACTGAAAAATGTTGGCTTGTATACCTGGATTATTGAGCATGGACTTTGTTGTTATAGTGTTGAAGGCAGACATAAAGTCCACAAAGAGCATACGGACGTAGGAGTCCTTCTGCTCCAGTTGGGTGAGAGCAGTGTGGACCACAGAGAAGATGGCGTCCTCTGTTAACTGATTCTTTATCGATTCTAAAATTTCTCACAAACTTTACAACTCTGAGATCTCAGTCTTAACACCTTTTTACCGATTTTAAACCAGTTCACAATGTTCTCCAACAATCATCAAAATGTTATCATGTTTCCTTTCTAAATGCTCTTTTCAGAAACAATATAACTCTTTACTCTTTGTCATGTATTTGTATTGTGTGTAATCATTTACATTGATCGTTAAATATTACAAATATTTGTACAACATATCTAACATTATCTGTATTGCATGTTTAATACAAAATGTGTAACATCACCTGATTAAAAAATGTCCCCACAAAACCAGATCACATGCAAATATTCAGAACTCCAAACCACCACAGTGATCCAAACCAACAAACTCCTAAATGCATGACTAACAGGAGCATAGCAGCTTTGTAACATTTATTGAATCTTTATTACATGTCTTTATCATACTATATTTAATAATAGACATTGTTATATGTTTAATGTTTAATGGCCTGAGTGATTTTGAATCTGGGAGTTGAAAGAGATGAGGAATGAAAAGGACGTATATGAAACATTAAACATCAAATCCAGCTGTCAGGGATGGCTCTGCATCCTTCTGATTGTCCTTTGACTCCATCCAGAGGATCAACCATCCCACCCTTCTTTGATGTCCCACCTCTACGTGAAGCTTTCCTTTGGTCTGGACTTCCCGAGGACGTTTTCTTTGCGTCATTTAAGGTGGAATTCACTGGTTTCTTTTCCTCTATTATCTTTGTGTCTTTGGTTCAAGTCTAGCATTTTTTTGAACTTTCACTTTCCTTCTTTGCAACATCTTTCTTCCTGTCTGCAATTGCTGCAGAGACTCTCATCCTTCAGTTATTTCTTGTCCTCTTTTGATCTGTCTTTCTTTGGATTGATCTTCTCAGAAGGTTTTCTGGTTTGGGTTGCGTATCTGAGCCTTTCAGTTTGGCCTGTTCTTCAGCATCCTTCCTGCCTCTGAATTACTATATAGTGTATTTAATAAATGTTTAATCTTATTATTTTTGAACCTCGTATATATTGCATATCTTTTTCACATTTTGGTAATTTATTTTGTGCCTTTTTATTACATGCTCTTGTACTTTTTAAGCTAGTCAAATCAGTTCTTCTCATCCTGAACATTGCATTGCATTGTTGACCTTTTGTTAACAAACATGCATACATGCATTGATTTTTAAGTTAGAGTAACATCTAATGCATAATTCCTATAGTCTAAGACTTCACTAACACATTTATCAGTTATACTTGACAAAAAAAGACACACAATTTGCATAAGTACATAAGAACTTTTCAGGAACAATCAGGAACTAATTTTTCTATCAATGAACTCCTTATCACAATGTGTTAAATAGATAACATTTAGTTGACTGTATACTGGCCACTGACTAATCAGTAGTGTTTAACCAAATGTGATCAGGAGTTCATTGATAGAAAAATTAGTTCCTGATTGTTCCTGAAAAGTTCTTATGTACTTATGCAAATTGTGTGTCTTTTTTTGTCAAGTATAACTGATAAATGTGTTAGTGAAGTCTTAGACTATAGGAATTATGCATTAGATGTTACTCTAACTTAAAAATCAATGCATGTATGCATGTTTGTTAACAAAAGGTCAACAATGCAATGCAATGTTCAGGATGAGAAGAACTGATTTGACTAGCTTAAAAAGTACAAGAGCATGTAATAAAAAGGCACAAAATAAATTACCAAAATGTGAAAAAGATATGCAATATATACGAGGTTCAAAAATAATAAGATTAAACATTTATTAAATACACTATATAGTAATTCAGAGGCAGGAAGGATGCTGAAGAACAGGCCAAACTGAAAGGCTCAGATACGCAACCCAAACCAGAAAACCTTCTGAGAAGATCAATCCAAAGAAAGACAGATCAAAAGAGGACAAGAAATAACTGAAGGATGAGAGTCTCTGCAGCAATTGCAGACAGGAAGAAAGATGTTGCAAAGAAGGAAAGTGAAAGTTCAAAAAAATGCTAGACTTGAACCAAAGACACAAAGATAATAGAGGAAAAGAAACCAGTGAATTCCACCTTAAATGACGCAAAGAAAACGTCCTCGGGAAGTCCAGACCAAAGGAAAGCTTCACGTAGAGGTGGGACATCAAAGAAGGGTGGGATGGTTGATCCTCTGGATGGAGTCAAAGGACAATCAGAAGGATGCAGAGCCATCCCTGACAGCTGGATTTGATGTTTAATGTTTCATATACGTCCTTTTCATTCCTCATCTCTTTCAACTCCCAGATTCAAAATCACTCAGGCCATTAAACATTAAACATATAACAATGTCTATTATTAAATATAGTATGATAAAGACATGTAATAAAGATTCAATAAATGTTACAAAGCTGCTATGCTCCTGTTAGTCATGCATTTAGGAGTTTGTTGGTTTGGATCACTGTGGTGGTTTGGAGTTCTGAATATTTGCATGT
>NW_023624505.1:0-3745 GCF_014905685.2 Nematolebias whitei | reverse complement strand
TTGAATGATTAAATGTAACGTGAGACGTTAATTTTCTTTGACCCATCAAAATGAACGTGGTCATTTATTAACAGAATCAAAATTTAACATCAAACATTTACATTAATTTGGCAAAATTGATTACAATAACACATAGCTTAATTAATTAGCTTTACAATTAGGAAACCATACGGCCATGGTTTCCACTTGCAGCTTTTAAACCAACAGACATTTCTGAAAATATCTGGATTAATTACTGGCAGATAGAAAAGTTTTAAAGATGGGAAAATGAAGTTTAAATGGAGAGAATGGGTGAGGGAAATGTGTCTGTATAACGAACGGCACTCTCCATTCGAACCCAGCTTCACCTCGGTACGCTTCGGTAGGAAATCGACTCGTTACCTCTCTGAAGATGAATCAGCTGGTACGGAGTTCCATTTAACGCTACCATTTCCAGCGTCTCCGTAGGATGGTTGGAAAACGTCCGGAGTAGTGACGGTACTTCGTTCGACAGCAGCTCACCTCTGAGTGGGCTCGCATGAGCTGTGAGCCCGTCAGAGGTTCCACTCAGATGTGGAAGATTCCATAATCCCCACGAGACTCGGAACTTTGTTCTGCGTTCTGCGTTCCGAACTGCATTCTCCGTTCTACATTCCAGCATTCTGCTTGGAACTAGGAAGTGTTGACCCTTTTAAAGAGTTCAGTTCCGGTTCCTCTGAGAACTTCCTGATTGGTCGAAACAAACCAACAGGGTGTGGTCTTAGTGATGTAAGAGGTTATTAAAAGTCAAGGAGAAAGATTAGATTGTTTAAGAACAGACAGAAAGATGTATTGAAGAAATTAGACTTTTTGGAGTCAGTCTCCTCCTATCTGTCTGAAAAAGTTAAACATGACATTTCTTTCCAGTAAACATGTTTTTGACCGAAACTTGACTTTTGACCGACTTACAACTTGCTCATTTCAGACAGAAAATCAAAATGCATAATTACTCTTGTAACAAACATTAACTTGATTTCTACTTTGAATGAGGATTAAAAATCATTAATACTGTTTCACAGTTGATTTAAAATGAGTAGTTCACTTCAACATTTAAAATGGTTTGAACTAAACACACTTTTGATTATCAAGACATTTGTAAAATAGTGATGATAATAAAAAAGAGAGTGTTCTTTCAATTGATCAGTGCAGGACACACTTAGAAAGTCTCTGGATGAACTTAATTTTGTGTTTCTGGACTCAAATCAATGAAGTAACAGTTCTTGTCACAGGAAGGCCCTCAGGGCCAGATTTGACCTGAGGCTTAGTTCACTACAGTTTTGTCACAGCATTTCTTGATGTGAGGTATGTGTGATAGGAATTAAAATTTAATAAATGTAATGTTGCATATCAAATTAAGAATGTCACAGTGCTGTTTACAGATACATTTGTAGTGTCATCCTAAAAATAGGGTGCTGCCCGAGGTTAAATAAGTTTGAATCAGTAATAGTTCACAAAGCGACATGTTATAATCTAAACCATTAATGCTACACATGCTTAAAGCGGTTTAATAATTTGTTAAATGTATGGTGCTTTATTTATCTGTGAAAACATTTCTTGTTATAAAACTTTCTCTACACTCTCATATAAACCAGTATCTAACTGGGCTGCACTTTGTGCCTGTGACCAAGCAACTGTGTTTTGTGCTGCCAGTTTTTGAAAATCACAGCCTATTTTTATAGGCACCTCTTGCAAAAATGTTTTTTAGTTCATGCACATTACATTGTTGTCCACCTCCACCCTCATTGTACCCATCTCCACCAGCTTTGCAGCTGACGGCAGCTTGGCAGCTGCCTTCACATTTGTGGTTTAATTGGCTGGAGTACACTTTAGAAATGAAAACTGGACAAATTTAAACCATATTTTAATAGTTAGCATTAATCAATTATGTAAATTTTAGCCCTGGACATTTGGGACTGTCTTGGATGTTTTCTGTCAGAATTAAACTCATGTGCTGATGTCAAAATACAGCTCTAGTGCTTTAAAATGACAAAAACTAATTTGGTTTAAAGACACCCACCAAAGCTGATTATTTTGAGGAAATGTTCTCATTTTTTCAACTTCTTCTAAATTCTCAATTCAAGTGACAAAACTGCAAGTCTCCTCATATCAGATGAAGAAACGGAGAATCCTCAAATACATGTTTCAAAACATTTTGAAGAAGCCTTTTAGAATGCTATTCACCAATTAGTTCCCAACAGCTGCAGCCCTGTGAAATACTGGCTTTAGGCCCCCTGCATACACCAAATCTGGAATACCTCCTTCCATGTGAAAATATTCTGTTTGCTGCTGCACTTTTAGTACTCATTGGTAAATGTATGTACCCTCACCACGCTGGCATGACTGTCATGGACTACCAGGATGCAGCTCGAGGTATCTGCTCTAGGTTTTTTCATTAATGTTGTCACAATCACAACTGTACTCAGATTCTCAGGTGACCAAGCCAAGCTAGTGCATGTGGGTCCTCTATCATGAATTAACTGACACCTCTGTTACCGCACTCCACCCAGGACCTCAATGCACAGCCACCATGATGATAACCCTCCAAAATCTCACTACAGAAGTTATGTTTGCTCAATCACTCACCATCATGCTTAATGGGGAGCCCTCTTTGTTCTAAATATGTACCCAAAGCCGTCACCAAGACACTGGAAACATCAGCCACGTTCTGGAGTAGGATTTAACATGGAGTGCAGTCAGCCAATGGGGCCTTAAGGAGTGTCACTCATTCTTGTTATATAGAGTTATAATATAAAATCTGACTGCAAAAACATTTTTTTAATTGATTTATTTATTTTATCAACACAAACATGTTTGGCTGTCTTATCTGTTTTGTATTTCTCAAAAGTTCAGAAATATTTTCTGTGGCATCTGACATTTGTGTAGTTTCTCCTCATGCAAACATATAAACTTTCATAGTCAATATTACATTAAAAGTTATACCAAGTGTAGTGAACCTGATGACCTGATGATCTGACCCTTATCTGACCCTGATGACCTCAAATCTACCAGATGGACAGAGACTGTTATTTTCATTGATCTGAATAAGTCTGAGCCATCTGATGACTTTCTTTCTTGAATTAATCAAGCAGAAAAGACAATCCTCTATAATCATTACTGTTTTACAAATGTTTTGATAATCAAATTGTGTTAGTTTCACTCAATGCTTACAGGTTGAAAAGAACTACTCATTTTTATTTTACATAAACAGTAAGTAATGATTTTTATTCCTCATTCAAAGAAGAAATCACCTGAATATGCATTTCTTGATTTTCTGTCTGAAATGAGCCAAGTCGTAAGTGTGTGAAAGTTGAAGCTTCGGTCAACTAAATGTTTACTGAAGAAGAAATGTCATGTTTAACTATTTGAGAAGATAATCAGAATAGAGACTCCACGAAGTCTGCTTTTTGCAATAATCTCTCTGTCAGTTGTTAAACAAATTTCATTCTCTGACCTCGACTTTTGATAAACACCTTACGTCAAAACCACTCCTCTTTCTGGTCCATCCACGAATCAGAAAGCTCTGAAGAAAACTCGGAAGTAAACTCATTTAAAATGTGACAACTTCCCTTTTCTAGTAGAGTGCAGTTAGTTCTCAAGGAGTTCAGAAGAGAATTCATGGGGAATTCATGGAGTGCAGTCGGTTCCAAGAGATTCCAGAGAATTAGAGTTATGGAGAGTTTTGGAGTTGGAGTCTGAGAAGATCTGAAAGAGTCTGAGAGCTGCTGAC
>NW_023624504.1:0-3745 GCF_014905685.2 Nematolebias whitei | reverse complement strand
ATTATCTGGAAGGATTTCTACTTGAGAGAAGAATTTAAAGATGGAAATGAAGTTAAAAGGGAGTAAAAGATGGGGTGTGAGGGGAAGTGTTGACCAGAACCGACACTCTCCATCCGAACCCAGCTTTTCCTCGGTACGCTTTGGTAGGAAACTCGACTCATTACCTTTCTGAAGATTAATCAGCAGATATGGAGGTCCAGTTAACGCTACCTGTCCAGCGTCTCCATAGGATGGCTGTGACTCGTCCGAAGTAGTGATGAGATTCCGTCCGACACAAGCTCACATTATTCGTTATAATCCAACTCGGAGGAGCCTTATCATGGCTGGACTTCTGTTCTCCCAAACGACTTCACAGAACTGCGAACATTTCAGAACTTCTCCGCGCCGCCGAACTGCTCAGACTCCCAGAGAACTAGGAAGTACCGGCATTTTAAAGAGCTCTATTCCCGGTTCATTTGGGCGTCCCTGATTGGTCCATATCAACCAGACAGGGGTGTGTTTTGTGATGTAAGAGGTTACTAGAAGTCAGAAAACAGCAAGAATTGTTATGGAACAGATTAAACTGTTCTCAGAGACAGAGAGAGTTTTGTTTTGGCGAGTTTTAGAAACAGGTGCCAACTCCTCCGTTGACGTCTGAGAGGATGTAAACAAGACAGTTGTTCCAACACATGTCTGCTTCGACTCCTGACCTTGGAAAACGCACACTTGCTCATTCAAAGACAGAAATCAGAAAATGTATAAAAATCTGTAACAGACCTTAACATGAATTCTAACTCTGCATATGGCTTAAAAAATCATTACACTGTTTCACAGTTAATAAAATTGATTAGTTCACTGCAACATCTAAAATGGTTTGAACTAAGACACTTTGATTATCAACATTTGTAAAATAGTAATGATAATAAAAAGAGAGAGTTCTTTCACTTGATTTTCAAGAAGGAAAGTCTCAGGATGGGTGAACCTGTATTTCTGGATTCAAATCAATGAAATGACAGTTTCTGTCCCACAAGGTTCTTAAGGTCAAGGGTTTTGACCTTAGGCTTAGTTTTGACATCAGGTTAAGTTCACTACAGTCCCCCCTTTGGAAATCATCACCTGTCCATGGGGATGAATTCCAAACATGAACTTACGCCTTCGATTGTCCTTGAAGCTTGATGTAATCCAGCAAAGAAACAAGAGTCAAAAGTAATCCAGCAAGGAAAACAAAGTCAAAGGTAATTCCACAATGTTCTTGGTAATTCCATTGTGTTGATTATAATTCCATAACGTCTCAGTAATTCCATTGTAGCAATGCTTTAACCCCTTGGAAACAGAGTCTGTAATCCATTGGAAAAAGTCATATAATCCACAACGGTAAATCCACAACGATTGGAAGTGTTGATTAATCAGCATACAGAGGGGTACCCTTGGATTGAACTGAAGATGCGGCCACTGGATGAAGAGTGGAGACCAACGTCAGGATTGCAGGTCGCCTCCAGCGAAGGTCGTCTCTAGGCGACGTCCAGTCAGTGCCGTTCTGGTTCAAATGTGACATGCAATTATGTGGTTTAAGGTGGGCTTATGAAGGGGATTTTACATAAGGCCTTAAACTATATGCACCTGGTGTGTAAGCTGTTATGGTTGGGAACAGCTACAACTACCAGTTAAGGGTTGGAACATGTTGAAAAGGGGTAACTACAGGGGTTTATACCTATAGAAAAGGGTTCCAAACTATTTTTCCATTTCTAACTTGGTTTAAGTTAGCTTTACATGGCAAAATATAGTTTGGTTCAATTGTCTGTTGTCTTTTAGACGAACGACTTGAGATTGGGTGTTTGGTTTCCCCATAAATGTTTTGGAAGTCTATGGCGAGACTCATCAAAAAGAATTAGCTATCCCCCCGAATAGAATTGTTCGAGTAGGTTTGGCTTAAGCGTTGTGAGATCAATGTAGATTATGGTACTTAAGGTAGCAATAATATACATCGACTCCGCAAAGACTGCAATTTAACGAAAGAACTGCATGTTGGCATGGTTAAAGGCCACTTAGTCTCTACTTAACTTACACACAAAATTCATTCTTACCTCAGAAACAACCAAAACCAATTCAACAACGTTTCAACACCGACAAGAGTAGTGACTAAGCAATTAAAACATCGTTTCACTGCTTCACCTCACCCTGGTTGTCAGATTCAGTCACGCTGTCCCGTGTGAGTGGCTTCTTTGCAGACCCGCATACGCGAGACATAATCATATCGAGGTGCGCTGCATGGCGATCCAGGTCGACTCGGTGTGACGTGTGGCCCCGGAACAGGGATGCGAGTATCCCACACAATACGAGGGTTATCGTCATTAGCAGGGCTATGATTAACGTGTCCGCGCTTGACCACGCATAGGTAATTGGTTGGATCGGGTTCTTAATTGTGGACCTGAGGGACTTGAGAACTCGGTTTATTGGTTCCACGTCGACGACTTGGGTGCCTTCAAAACGGATCCTTCCCAGAGTTTCTGGATCTATGTCTATAGACATGTTCACCAGGTACTCTGAGTCATCCAGAGTCGCGTCCCATTGTTCCGGATCGAGGTGATAGAGCGTCAAATCACCAATGTGTATGGTTGTTCCCTGGGGAACACTGATCCACATTGTTTTGTCCGGTAACGTCAGAGGTCTATTTGCTCTAGGTTGATCGTAGGCTATGATCGCCTTTCTTTGAGGAGCGTTCACTAGCCAACGTGAGCCAATTATTTCCGCTTTTGCAGCTTTAGCCAGGTGTCGAGGCGTTACGGTCGTTGAGCACTTAGAATTTTTCGGAATAGGTGTCAACCCGCATAAGCCCGCGGTTTGATTCCACACAAACGGCTTACTCGCGCACAGATAATGTATCTCCCGAGTGAGAACACACATCTGAAGGTTTGGAGCTAGATAAACTGAGGGGTTATCGTCGTGGTACGCAACCATCTTTGGTGTGTCAATTTGAACATGGTTTTCACCGTGCCAATTGCCAACATTAACAACGTCCCTGAGTCTGTATATGCCATTTGAGGGAATTATCGGTAGGTTGATAATGAACGCCATTTCAAACGTTTTGTGATTGACGTAGATTGGGATTGCGCTACCGAGAGTGTAAGCCAGGTGAGCCTGTATTTGCGTGACTCTTTCGCGCGTAGCGGAGCTGAGGATGTCGTTCACCATCTGTAGAGAGACTAGATACGGTGGGATCCTACCGGTGGCTAGTGTATCTACCGACGAACTGATATCTCTAAGCATGTCAGCAAAAATCCTATCCATTAGGTGTGCGACAGCGTAATCCACTTCAACCTTAAGGGCTAACTCATTTACCGCATGTACGAGGGCTTTGATTTCTTGGGTGTGAGTATTCAGCACTAGAACAGTATCCTTTACGGTTTTAGTCACCTGTGTCAATTGTGTTAGTTGAAGGTCCATTTGCGCTCGGATCTTTGGGACCTCGCTCTCTACTTCATACACGTGTTGTTTTAGGGACGTTATACTGACAGTGTTGTATGCGGACAAACCCAGGCTAAACAGCGATCCGAGTGAGGAAGCAGCGAGTAAAAGCCCGCCGATGTCGCGCTTTTGCCTTCTATGTGTTCCACCCAACTCTTGTTGGGTGTAGGTGAACTTATGTAGTTGCTTCAGGACGTGTTGGATCTCTGCTTTAGCACCCTCTAGGGATACTGTGTACCATGGTTTGTTTAACCACTCATTTTTAATGTTAATGTGTTGTTGGATCACGGTTTGGGGGTCG
>NW_023624503.1:0-3747 GCF_014905685.2 Nematolebias whitei | reverse complement strand
ACCGAGAGTGTAAGCCAGGTGAGCCTGTATTTGCGTGACTCTTTCGCACGTAGCGGAGCTGAGGATGTCGTTCACCATCTGTAGAGAGACTAGATACGGTGGGATCCTACCGGTGGCTAGTGTATCTACCGACGAACTGATATCTCTAGGCATGTCAGCAAAAATCCTATCCATTAGGTGTGCGACAGCGTAATCCACTTCAACCTTAAGGGCTAACTCATTTACCGCATGTACGACCCCTTAACTGGTAGTTATAGCTGTTCCCAACCATAATAGCTTACACACCAGGTGCATATAGTTTAAGGCCTTATGTAAAATCCCCTTCATAAGCCCATCTTAAACCACATAATTGCATGTCACATTTGAACCAGAACGGCACCGACTGGACGTCGCCCAGAGACGACCTTCGCTGGAGGCGACCTGCAATCCTGACGTTGGTCTCCACTCTTCATCAAGTGGCCGCATCTTCAGTTCAATCCAAGGGTACCCCTCTGTATGCTGATTAATCAACACTTCCAATCGTTGTGGATTTACCGTTGTGGATTATATGACTTTTTCCAATGGATTACAGACTCTGTTTCCAAGGGGTTAAAGCATTGCTACAATGGAATTATCGAGACGTTATGGAATTATAATCAACACAATGGAATTGCCAAGAACATTGTGGAAGTACCTTTGACTTTGTTTTCCTTGCTGGATTACTTTTGACTTTTGTTTTCCTTGCTGGATTACTCTTGACTCTTGTTTCTTTGCTGGATTACATCAAGCTTCAAGGACAATCGAAGGCGTAAGTTCATGTTTGGAATTCATCCCCATGGACAGGTGATGATTTCCAAAGGGGGGACTGTAGTGAACTTAACCTGATGTCAAGACTAAGCCTAAGGTCAAAACCCTTGACCTTAAGAACCTTGTGGGACAGGAACTGTCATTTCATTGATTTGAATCCAGAAATACAGGTTCACCCATCCTGAGACTCTCTTTCTTGAAAATCAAGTGGAAGAACACTCTCTTTTTATTATCATTACTATTTTACAAATGTTGATAATCAAAGTGTCTTAGTTCAAACCATTTTAGATGTAGCAGTGAACTATCCATCCATCCATCCATCCATTTTCTTTACCCGTTTATTCCATTTTGGGTCACGGGGGTCGCTGGTGCCCATGTCCAGCAATCACTGTGCGAGGGGCGGGGTACACCCTGGACGGGTCGCAAGTCCATCACAGGGCCACATAGAGACAAACGAGACAAACAACCATTCACTCTCTCACTCACACCTAGGGACAATTTAAAGTTACCAATCAGCCTAACATGCATGTTTTTGGTCTGTGGGAGGAAACCGGAGTACCCGGAGAAAACCCACGCATGCACGGAGAGAACATGCAAACTCCACCCAGAAGGCCCCTGGACCAGGGTTTGAACCAGGGACCTGCTCGCTGAGAGGCAGCAGCTCTACCAGTTGCGCCACCGTGCTGCCCTGCAGTGAACTAATCAATTTTATTAACTGTAAAACAGTAATAATGATTTTTAATGCTTATGCAGAGTTAGAATTCATGTTAAGGTCTGTTACAGATTTTTATGCATTTTCTGATTTCTGTCTTTGAATGAGCAAGTGTGCGTTTTCCAAGGTCAGGAGTCGAAGCAGACATGTGTTGGAACAACTGTCTTGTTTACATCCTCTCAGACGTAGAGTTGGCACCTGTTTTTCAAACTTGCCAAAACAAAACTCTCTCTGTCTCTGAGAACAGTTTAACCTGTTCCATAACAATTCTTGCTTTTTCTGACTCCTAGTAACCTCTTACGTCACAAAACACACCCCTGTCTGGTCGGTACTGACCAATGGGAAGACTCCCAAATGAACCGGGAAAAGAGCTCTTTAAAAATGTTGGTACTTCCTGGTTCTCGGAGTTCTGATATGTCCTAGTGCTGTGCAGTTGCTGTGGGAGCCAGTTCTGGATTTGCCCAGTTCTCAGTTCTGTGAAGTTCTGTTGGGTCTGGCTGGGAGCCGGGAAGACCCTGACATGACCACAGAGCTCTTCCGAGTTTCATGGGATTATAACACTTTCCACTTGCTGAGGTGAGCTTGTGTCGGACGGAATCTCGTCACTACTTCGGACGAGTCACAGCCATCCTATGGAGACGCTGGACAGGTAGCGTTAACTGGACCTCCATATCTGCTGATTAATCTTCAGAAAGGTAATGAGTCAAGTTTCCTACCAAAGCGTACCGAGGAGAGCTGGGTTCGAATGGAGGGTGCCGTTTCTGAAGCTGACACCACATTCTCCCTCATCCATCTTTTACTCCCTTTAAACTCCATCTTTCCATCTTTAAATTCTTCTCTCAAGTAGAAATCCTTCCAGATAATTTAGAAATGTCTGTGTAAAGTGCTCATCCACCGCCGTGTGGATAATTGATCATAACTGTACAGTTTTCATAAATGTCTGTGGTGAAGCAACGGAAAATCATGGCCGTATGGTTTTCCTGATTGATTGATTATGTTGTTATTTTCATATTTTGCCAAATTAATGTAAATGTTTGATGTTAAACTTTGATTCTGTAAATAAATGACCGCATTCATTTTGATGGGTCAAAGATAAATGACGTCTCATGTTTGCATTTCATTAAATTCAATGCACGTTTTATTCAGTCCAGAAAAATGAGGAATCCGTTTTAATTGATGAATATTTCGCAGCATCTGTTCATCTACACACACCAACTGAAATATTTCAGGTCTTTAATTGTTTTAATACTGATGATTATGGCATACAGCTCATGAAAACCCAAAATGCCTGTCCCAAAAAATTAGCATATTTCATCCCACCAATGAAAGACAAGTGTTTTTAATACAAAAAACACCAACCTTCAAATAATCATGTTCAGTTATGCACTCAATACTTGGTCGGGAATCCTTTTGCATGAATGACCGCTTCAATGCGGCGTGGCATGGAGGCAATCAGCCTGTGGCACTGCTGAGGTGTTATGGAGGCCCAGGATGCTTCGATAGCGGCCTTAAGCTCATCCAGAGTGTTGGGTCTTGTGTCTCTCAACTTTCTCTTCACAATATCCCACAGGTTCTCTATGGGGTTCAGGTCAGGAGAGTTGTCAGGCCAATTGAGCACAGTAATACCATGGTCAGTAAACCATTTACCAGTGGTTTTGGCACTGGGAGCAGGTGCCAGGTCGTGCTGAAAAATGAAATCTTCATCTCCATAAAGCTTTTCAGCAGATGGAAGCATGAAGTGTTCCAAAATCTCCTGATAGCTAGCTGCATTGACCCTGCCCTTGATAAAACACAGTGGACCAACACCAGCAGCTGACATGGCACCCCAGTGACTGTGGAAACTTGACACTGGACCTCAAGCAATGTGAACTCTGTGTCTCCTCTCTTCCTCAAGACTCTGGGACCTTCATTTCCAAAGGAAATGCAAAATTTACTGTAATCAGAGAACATAACTTTGAACCACTCAGCAGCATTCCCAGGCGAGATGCTTCTGACGCAGTCTCTTGTTCAAGAGTGGCTTGACCTGGGGAATGCGGCACCTGTAGCCCATTTCCTGCACACGCCTGTGCACGGTGGCTCTGGATGTTTCTACTCCAGACTCAGTCCACTGCTTCCGCAGGTCCCCCAAGGTCTGGAATCGGCCCTTCTCCACAATCCTCCTCAGGGTCCGGTCACCTCTTCTCGTTGTGCAGCGTTTTCTGCCACACTTTTCCCTTCCCACAGACTTCCCACTGAGGTGCCTTGATACA
>NW_023624502.1:0-3748 GCF_014905685.2 Nematolebias whitei | reverse complement strand
AATGACAGTTTCTGTCCCACAAGGTTCTTAAGGTCAAGGGTTTTGACATTAGGCTTAGTTTTGACATCAGGTTAAGTTCACTACAGTCCCCCCTTTGGAAATCATCACCTGTCCATGGGGATGAATTCCAAACATGAACTTACGCCTTCGATTGTCCTTGAAGCTTGATGTAATCCAGCAAAGAAACAAGAGTCAAGAGTAATCCAGCAAGGAAAACAAAAGTCAAAAGTAATCCAGCACGGAAAACAAAGTCAAGGTAATTCCACAATGTTCTTGGCAATTCCATTGTGTTGATTATAATTCCATAACGTCTCGATAATTCCATTGTAGCAATGCTTTAACCCCTTGGAAACAGAGTCTGTAATCCATTGGAAAAAGTCATATAATCCACAACGGTAAATCCACAACGATTGGAAGTATTGATTAATCAGCATACAGAGGGGTACCCTTGGATTGAACTGAAGATGCGGCTACTGGATGAAGAGTGGAGACCAACGTCAGGATTGCAGGTCGCCTCCAGCGAAGGTCGTCTCTGGGCGACGTCCAGTCGGTGCCGTTCTGGTTCAAATGTGACATGCAATTATGTGGTTTAAGGTGGGCTTATGAAGGGGATTTTACATAAGGCCTTAAACTATATGCACCTGGTGTGTAAGCTATTATGGTTGGGAACAGCTACAACTACAAGTTAAGGGGTGGAACATGCTGAAAAGGGGTACCTACAGGGGTTTATACCTATAGAAAAGGGTTCCAAACTATTTTTCCATTTCTAACTTGGTTTAAGTTAGCTTTACATGGCAAAATATAGTTTGGTTCAAATGTCTGTTGTCTTTTAGACGAACGACTTGAGATTGGGTGTTTGGTTTCCCCATAAATGTTTTGGAAGTCTATGGCGAGACTCATCAAAAATAATTAGCTACCCCCCCGAATAGAATTGTTCGAGTAGGTTCGGCTTAAGCGTTGTGAGATCAATGTAGATTATGGTACTTAAGGTAGCAATAATATACATTGACTCCGCAAAGATTGCAATTTAGCAAATGAACTGCATGTTGGCATGGTTAAAGGCCTCTTAGTCTCTAACTTAACTTACACACAAGATTCATTCTTACCTCAGAAACAACCAAAACCAATTCAACAACGTTTCAACACCTGACAAGAGTAGTGACTAAGCAACTAAAAACATCGTTTCACTGCTTCACCTCACCCTGGTTGTCAGTTTCAGTCACGCTGTCCCGTGTGAGTGGCTTCTTTGCAGACCCGCATACGCGAGGCATAATCATATCGAGGTGCGCTGCATGGCGATCCACGTCGACTCGGAGTGACGTTTGGCCCCGGAACAGGGATGCGAGTATCCCACACAATACGAGGGTTATCGTCATTAGCAGGGCTATGATTAACGTGTCCGCGCTTGACCACGCATAGGTAATTGGTTGGATCGGGTTCTTAATTGTAGACCTGAGGGACTTGAGAACTCGGTTGATTGGTTCCACGTCGACGACTTGGGTGCCTTCAAAACGGATCCTTCCCAGAGTCTCTGGATCTATGTCTATAGACATATTCCCCAGGTACTCTGAGTCATCCAGAGTCGCGTCCCATTGTTCCGGATCGAGGTGATAGAGCGTCAAATCACCAATGTGTATGGTTGTTCCCTGGGGAACACTGATCCACATTGTTTTGTCCGGTAACGTCAAAGGTCTATTTGCCCCGGGTTGATCGTAGGCTATGATCGCCTTTCTTTGAGGAGCGTTCACTAGCCAACGAGAGCCAATTATTTCCGCTTTTGCAGCTTTAGCCAGGTGTCGAGGCGTTACGGTCGTTGAGCACTTAGAATTTTCCGGAATAGGGGTCAACCCGCATAAGCCCGCGGTTTGATTCCACACAAACGGTTTACTCGCGCACAGATAATGTATCTCCCGAGTGAGAACACACATCTGAAGGTTTGGAGCTAGATAAACTGAGGGGTTATCGTCGTGGTACGCAACCATCCTTGGTGTGTCAATTTGAACATGGTTTTCACCGTGCCAATTGCCAACATTAACAACGTCCCTGAGTCTGTATATGCCATTTGAGGGAATTATCGGTAGGTTGATAATGAACGCCATTTCAAAGGTTTTGTGATTGACGTAGATTGGGATTGCGCTACCGAGAGTGTAAGCCAGGTGAGCCTGTATTTGCGTGACTCTTTCGCGCGTAGCGGAGCTGAGGATGTCGTTCACCATCTGTAGAGAGACTAGATACGGTGGGATCCTACCGGTGGCTAGTGTGTCTACCGACGAACTGATATCTCTAAGCATGTCAGCAAAAATCCTATCCATTAGGTGTGCGACAGCGTAATCCACTTCAACCTTAAGGGCTAACTCATTTACCGCATGTACGAGGGCTTTGATTTCTTGGGTGGCACCCAAGAGGGTGAAGATTACCAGGAGTGGTACCATCATTGTCCTATGGAAACACAAAGAGATAGGTCTTAGCTTCTTAATTGTCGGGGGTAGGACCCGCAAGTTTAAACTATGGTTAAGTTTATTATCCATTAGTTATCTTCTGCTTGGATGACCCTTATTCCCACGAGGTCAGATTTTGTGAGATCTTTGTCTCCTGAGGAGTTATCGCACGCCTTGTGTGGTTTAACCTGGTTACGATGTACCCATTTAACAGTTGGCTCTTTTTGGCCCTTACTGATTTTTATCTGATAGACAACTGGAGACAGTTTGTCGGTTATCAGATGGGGTCCAGTCCATCTAGGCATCAGTTTACGGGCGAGAGTTCCGGTCCCGGACTCTCTTCTCCCAGTTTTGGGGGCAAACGTGTAGTACCAGACCCTGTCTCCCACTTGGAGTTCCTCGTGAGAGGCCTTTTGGTCGTAGTACGCTTTGCGTCCGTCAGCTGATTTTTCCAGGTTTTTCTGTGCGAAAGCAAAAGTGTTTTTAAGGTGTTTTTCCAAGTCTTTCATGTATTGTTGTGTGGTGTAGGCTGTTGCCATGGCAGCATCGCCTGGTTGGTACAACAGGTGTAGAGGGAGAGTCATTTGTCGACCCGTCATCATCTCGAAAGGAGAGATGCCAGTCGACGTGTGTGGAGTGGCCCTTATGGCCATGAGGACCAGAGGGAGTTTCACGTCCCAGTCCTTGTGGTTTGCGGCTACGTATTTTTTCAGAATACTCATCACAGTCCTGTTTGCTCTCTCAACCTGGCCTGAAGCCTGTGGGTGGTAGCCAATATGGAAGTTGGCTTTGACGCCTAGCGTCTTCCACAGTTCCTTCATTACTTCACCTGTGAAGTGTGTACCTTGGTCTGAGTTCACCCTAAGGGGAAGTCCAAACCTTGAAAATACATGATTCATTAACAACATAGCAGTGGTTTGTGCTGTGTCATTAGGGGCTGGTAGACATTCTACCCATTTGGTAAACGCGCAGGTTACCGTGAGAAAATATTTATTTCCTCTAGAGGTCTTAGTGAGTGGTCCGACCCAGTCAATCTGGAGGTCCGACCATGGAAATGCAATGCCTCTACTATGCAGTGGTGCTCTGTGAAGTGGTCTGGATGGTTGAAACTGGCCACAGATCAGGCACCCTTTTATGTAGTCCTTGACATCCTTTTTCATTCCAGGCCAATAAGCAATCTGTTTTAATGCTTTCAGCGTGGCATTGTCACCCTTATGTCCTGCGGACGGAAGGTCATGTGCATGGACTAACATCACCCCCCTGTGGTCATGGGGGACCACGAACACAGGTGAGGACGTCCGTCCATGAGC
>NW_023624501.1:0-3748 GCF_014905685.2 Nematolebias whitei | reverse complement strand
TGACGGAATGGTGTTAAAAGTAGGAGGTTCAAGTCGGTGCAGATCCATCCCTATCACCCGAGATGGGGTGTTACAACGGGGCTAAGAGTAGGAGGTGCAAGTCGGTGCAGACCCGTCCTTATCACCCGAGGTGGGGATGTTGGAACGGGGCTAAGAGGAGGAGGTGTAACAGCATCTGTCTGGGGTTGTTGTGGCTGACCCGGACCCTGGCCTTGATCGTCCCTGAGTCCCAGACCAGCTCGCCCCCCGTCAGAAATCTTGTTTGTTGCTGTGGCTAGATTCTCCTCACAAGCTTTCAGGCACTCCTGTGATGTCTGACATTCACTTTGTAAATTCAGACATTGTTGGAGAATCATCGCCTTTTCCGCTTTGCAAACCTCCAGCTCCTTTAATGCTTGCTGTAACTGTTGTTGTAGTACATCATTGTCTGAACACGCAGCTTGGTACGCACGGTCTTTATCCCGAATCCTCCCCTCATATGATTGAGCCTGTACTGACAGCTCAGTCTTTGAGAGGTCCCTATCAATCTGAAATTGTTTTTTCTCCAATGCAGACACAATCATCAATCCGTCACACCTCTCCTTTTCAGATTCATATCCTCTGGATAGCATGACATTTTGTGCAACCTGATGGTCCAATTCCGCTTTGAGAAGCAGGAAAATTTTTGCTAACCGTTCGCGGCTCGATTTTGTATCCTCTGACACTTTAGCTGCTTTTGCCAACCTCTGCAGTTCTTCATCTCTTTGATTGTCATCAAGGTCTTCTAATTGCCCTAATTGATTACCAATAATTGAATTTGTTAAAATATGTAAAGCCGTCTGGACGGCATCTATGGAGTACAAGAGGTCAGTGTTTACCTCCTCGTTCGCCATTATCTGCTATTAAAAATTTAAATAGGAGATGTAATTGTTTAGGTGGTAAAATAAAATCAGAAGAGTTTCTCTCTACTGATATATTTACTCTTATTTAGTGATTTAACAATTAAACGTGCATTATCTTTTAGCAAATGAGTAAACTTTATCAACTCTGTGAATATCTGAAACTGTACCTTTTTTGTTAAAAAGTTTCTACCTTTTATTTTGTACCTTCTCAATGAGGAATTACCAGTGAATAAAGGTTTGTTGGTAAATGCCTGTCTGCATAAATACCTTAATAACTTTTTAAATGCAAGATAACAATGATTATTCAGCTTTGAGGAACGTTTATTAACTCAAAAATGCCTTACAGAAATAAAAACGTTTAATTTCACTCAAAATACCTAAAAAGCGAAGTGAAAACCTGTGATCTCAAGTCTCTCCAGAAGATGGCAGCACAACCTCAATTTATTTTAACTCAGACACTGTTAGTGTTATCCAGTAGGAGTCGCTATGACTTCCTGTGGCATCCGGTCGTTAGCTGTTAGCTTAAAATTAGCATCGGCTAGACTTCGTTAAAACCAACATTTCTGAACGGATTTTTTACTCAAACGTGGCAAAATTTTAGCAATTAGACTCTGAAGAACTTAAGCAGCGTTTCAGAATACAGCTTTTAAGCGCTTTTCGAACTTTAAAAAGCAGATTTTATTCCCTATGAAAACGAGTTTTCATTTCCGGGTCACGTGACTGAATCCGCCAATCACAAAGCAGCACGGGGGTGAGAGGAAATGACGTAGGCACGTCATTCACTTCTCAGCAAATCAGAGCGCTCCACAGCAGCCAATTCAACCAATCACGCAGCGTTTTCCCCAGCTAGCATGTTAGATTTATCTGAACAAGTCCATCAACTTTTTTCGTCTTTTAAACTGTCAAAATGCACTTTTTTCTGTTACAAGTGTAATCAATAAGCTCCCAGCTGCACGGAGTCGGCGCTCCGGTCTCAAAAACGTCTTTCTAGCTATTTAAACAACTCGTTCGATCTTTCTCAGAACCGAGCCGGAACCAGAACCGCGTCTGGACCGTCTTTAAACAGAATAAAGCGTTTCCACACAAACCCAGCTTTAGTTACACATAACAGGCGTACAATTTCAGCTTTAAAAGACATATGACTCACAATTTCAGCTTTAAACATCCCAGCGTAAACATGCAGCGTCTAGCTCCAAGCGCGCAGCTTCAGCCGCTGCGTAAACATGCAGTGTCTACTCCAAGCGCGCAGCCCAGCCGCTGCGTAAACATGCAAACAATCTGCTATTTTCCTCATGCCAACATGGAATATTCAATTGTCACACGAATACACAGTCCATTTATGAGCACGTTACGGGCCACCAATATGTGGTACTAACGTACGGACGGGCCACCAATATGTAGATGAACAAATGCCGAGCTATATTCATCAATTAAAACGGATTCTTCATTTTTCTGGACTGAATAAAACGTGCATTGAATTTAATGAAATGTAAACGTGAGACGTCATTTATCTTTGACCCATCAAAATGAATGCGGTCATTTATTTTACAGAATCAAAGTTTAACATCAAACATTTACATTAATTTGGCAAAATATGAAAATAACAACATAATTAACAGCTTTACAGGTAGTGAGAAACAATGCGGCGATTGTTTCCACTCTTCAGCAGAACAGCAGACATCAATGAAAACTGTACAATTATGATCAATTATCCACACGGCGGTGGATGAGCACTTTACACAGACATTTCTAAATTATCTGGAAGGATTTCTACTTGAGAGAAGAATTTAAAGATGGAAATGAAGTTTAAAGGGAGTAAAAGATGGTGTGTGAGGGGAAGTGTTGACCAGAACCGACACTCTCCATTAGAACCCAGATTTTCCTCGGTACGCTTTGGTAGGAAACTTGACTCATTACCTTTCTGAAGATAAATCAGCAGATATGGAGGTCCAGTTAACGCTACCTGTCCAGCGTCTCCATAGGATGGCTGTGACTCGTCCGAAGTAGTGACGAGATTCCGTCCGACACCAGCTCACCTCAGCAAGTGGACTTCACATGAGTGGAGTCCTTCAGAAGTTCCACTCAGAGGTGGAAGATGTTATAATCCAACTCGAAGAGCCTTATCATGGCTGGACTTCTGTTCTCCCAAACGACTTCACAGAACTGCGAACATCTCAGAACTTCTCCGCGCCGCCGAACTTCTCAGAAGTTAGGAGAACAGGAAGTACCGGCATTTTAAAGAGCTCTATCTCCGGTATATTTGAGCGTCCCTGATTGGGTAATATCAACCAGACAGGGGTGTGTTTTGTGATGTAAGAGGTTACTAGAAGTCAGAAAACGGCAAGAATTGTTATGGAACAGATTAAACTGTTCTCAGACAGGCGAGAGAAATATTTTGGCGAGTTTGGAGAACAGGTGCCAACTCCTCCGTTGACGTCTGAGAGGATTTTAAAACAAGACACATGTCTGCTTCGACTCCGACCTTGGACAAAACTTACACTTGCTCATTCAAAGACAGAAATCAGAAAATACATGATTACTCTGTAACAGACTTAACATGAACTCTAACTTTGCATAAGCAACTAAAAAATCATTGTTACTGTTTTACAGTTAATAAAATTGATTAGTTCACTGCAACATCTAAAATGGTTTGAACTAGGACACTTTGATTATCAACATTTGTAAAATAGTAATGATAATAAAAAGAGTGTTCTTTCACTTGATTTTCAAGAAAGAAAGTCTCAGGATGGGTGAATCTGTATTTCTGGATTCAAATCAATGAAATGACAGTTTCTGTCCCACAAGGTTCTTAAGGTCAAGGGTTTTGACCTTAGGCTTAGTTTTGACATCAGGTTAAGTTCACTACA
>NW_023624500.1:0-3748 GCF_014905685.2 Nematolebias whitei | reverse complement strand
TTTTTTTAGATTTTTCTACCTGGATTATTGAGCATGCATCAGCATATAGTATACAGTAATACTGAAATATGAATAATTTATACAATGTTGAGATTATGCATCAATTGTGGAGTATATTGAATTGGACTTACTCGCACAAAGTTATATCACAATTTTTTGACTCTTTCTGAATTGTGTTCAAATGGCACCCTGTATACCAGATTCATCCTCAGGTTATTTCTGCTCAAAACACGGTACAGTGTTTATAAGCTTACCTTATCAATATAAGATGTCTCCTGTAAAGTGCCCTGAGACAACTTTGTTGTGATTTGGCGCTATATAAATAAACTTAATTGAATTGAATTGATATTTTGAAATATCTCAATGTTTTCTATTATTTTTGTTTGTATTTGCCGTAAATGTTATGGCGTTATTTTCTAGGACCATGTTCACAGTTTCAGTTTCCTGTTGAGGAGACAGAAGACATTCCCATCCACATTGTTTTGGTAATCTTTCATTTATGCAATAAAAATAGTAAATAACTGTAAATACTGTGTAGGAATCCATCCATCCATCCATCCAACCATTATCTTTACCCGCTTATTCCATTTTGGGTCACGGGGGTCGCTGGTGCCCATGTCCAGCAATCACTGTGCGAGGGGCGGGGTACACCCTGGACGGGTCGCAAGTCCATCACAGGGCCACATAGAGACAAACAAGACAAACAACCATTCACTCTCTCACTCTCACCTAGGGACAATTTAGAGTTACCAATCAGCCTAACATGCATGTTTTTTGTCTGTGGGAGGAAACCGGAGTACCCGGAGAAAACCCACGCATGCACGGAGAGAACATGCAAACTCCACCCAGAAAGGCCCCTGGACCAGGGTTTGAACCAAGGACCTGCTTGCTGAGAGGCAGCAGCTCTACCAGTTGCGCCACCGTGCTACCCCTGTGTAGGAATACAAAGTCAAATTACCTTTCACAAATACTTGAAACATACTTCATTTTCTCAGTCCTACAGAAAAGTCCAAAGGAAATACTGTACTACTGTACTCATTGAGTCCAGTATTGATATGCAGTACTGCAGTTTTCTAGTGAGAGCACATTTCTTACTTATTCTCATTTTGGAAAGTCCAGTTGATGGATGCTACATTGTACCTGCTCAAATTTGGCTGCACTCTTTGCCCAGCCCAACTCGTTAGACATGGCTGAGCACATGGTCAACCAAAGTGGCTCGGATTTCACCAGAGATTACGGTCCTTGGCCTTCCTTGGCCTCGTCCGCCCCATCCTCCTCCTCTTACTCTCACTTCTCTGGACCCTGTTTTCACTGCTGGTATCCATTGCTCCAAAACAGAATAGCTCACTTGTTTGTTGCCCTTTCATGCTAAAGCTCTGAGAGCTAATTGTAAAACTGTGTGAATGGTGTTTGCCGATGTGATGAGTCAGTGTGCATAGTAGGGCAATACATTTTAGAATTTTGAATAACATTCATTCATTCATTCATTCATCCTTTATTTAGACAGATAAGTCACATCGAGCCTAGAAGACTCATTTACAAGTGAGATCTGTTTAGACAGACAAAAAAGTAGTGAAACTGGACACGTGTAGGAATTGGAGGCGAAAAAATTCCTATCAAACTCTTTCTTCTTGGCTGAGAAGAAAAACTCTAATATTACAAAACACCTCGCACAAACAAGCACATAGTGACGTAGACATTCCGCAAAGGGGGGAGACAGCAAGAGCGGTGATCAATGTCCATGGATGTTCTCAAGGGCACTGTAAGAGTTCTGATAAGGATGGAATAATCAACCAGTTTCCTCCGGTGAGATCCGTAAACATTCTTGAGGGATGTCAGGGAATGGCCAAGGATAACGCCTATGGGAAGCCAAGAGTCCTGAAATGATGACACAATGTTTATTCAGCTGGTTTCCTCTGGTTATCAATTGGAAATTCCTCGGGGGTGGGGGGTATGTGAAAACAAGAGATTTTCTTCATGATAATTGTGCAAAATGCAGCAAAAATGTGTCTAGTGTTTTTAAAAAATTGTGTTGTAGAACTGAAATTTAAGTGTAAAGCAGGAATCGTGCTTGTAGTTGATGTTGTTGTTAAGGGGGTTGGTGCATGAGTAACATGTTGTGGTCATTGTGTCTCAAATATTGTGTGTGAACACTTCAGAAAAACTGAGCAGGAAGAAACCTCGAGCCAAACCACCATCAAGATCACCATCCTTAACTACCTGATGTTTCAGAGGACAGAGAAGAGACACAGACAAGTACCGAAGCATTGAGCCAAGCATTGAGCCATTGTATGGGAACATACAACGATGACATCCCATAGCACTTTATACTTTATAGTTTCTATGGGAAGAAAAACACTGATCACAAGCTTTATGGCAGCAAAGGTACAAATACAAAAGAGTTAAGACATCCACGTGTTCAATATTCTGTTTTTGTACCAATAAACTGAAGTGTTTAAGTTAACTCCAAATAATAACATTAGGAATCTACTTTGTATTCTCTGACTGCTATGTAAACCTTCATTGTCAGAGGCATTATTGTGTAATTATTATATATCCTCTGGATGCATCTATTGGGGCTAAATGGTATATTTATCATTTTCTGTATCATTCGTATGAAAAGTTGGCTAAATCAGTGCAGTACTTCTTTAATCATGTCCAAAATGCACTTATTTAGCGTTGCTCTTACAAAGATGTACAATTAAAATGTTGCTATAAGATATAGAACCAGTGCTGCAAAGGACTACATTATCCTTAAATTTATATCAGTGATTGAGTTTAACACATATTACTAATAATAAATTGGGCAGAATTTTTTTACATTAAATATCTGCATAAAAATAACATATATTTTCATGTTAGTTTCAGTTTCTGCAGTGGCTTTTATATTTTTTTCTAGGCTGAAGATTACAGACAGAGACTCTGCTGCGTACCTTGTCCAGCACTTTTTTCTTACCTTGCGGCAGCCACCTGGATGTTTGGCATGTACTTTAGTATCTACCAGGCCTGTCCTGGCTCTGATGCTGGCCATGTTCACCAAATCTGTCATTCCCACAGCTGGACTAATGCTCTGGCAGCTTCTGGGACCAGCAAACCTAAAGGCTTCCAGAGCCAGAAACATGCTGGGAATAGCTTTATAAGAAACTGTACATGGCCTCTTACAATCAAACATGCACTTTTTTCTTTGAAGGATTTAGTAAGAATGTCTGTTCTGACTGTGGTTACACCTCAATGAAATGAATTTTACTTAAATATTATTCAGAACATCATTTTAATCTGTCAACCATGCACTCGTTCTTGGTTGTTTAGCAATAAAACTGTTGTGTTCTTTTAGTGTTGGGTATTTTTTAGATGCCATTTTCTGTAAACAGCAGCTAAATTATCCAAATGAAATGGATTGATTAAATTATTTCAATCATTCTAATACAGTACACAGGTCTCACTGATTTAAACTTGTTTGTTCATCATATCTTTTATTGTTGTCATTGTTGTCTATTGTTGTCATCACTCTTTGTTAAAGAAATCAGGTCTCTCTTGTAAATGAGTCCTCGAGGCTCAATGGTATTAACCTGTCTAAATGAAATTTGAATGAAGATCCCACAGATGCTCTATCAAACTGAAATATGGAAAATTTAGATACAAAGACAATATGTCAAACATGACCTAACTTCTTCCATTCTTTATCAGTCTTCCAGTGTAACAGTGTTTAATCATTGTTTCCTTGTATATATATATATATATATATATA
>NW_023624499.1:0-3749 GCF_014905685.2 Nematolebias whitei | reverse complement strand
ACCCAACGACCAGGGACTTGTGGGTAATTTTCCCCTGGTCCGACGAGACGCTCGTTAACCCCCTAAACGAGGTCGTTCCTGCACCAAACCCACAGGTCCTGTTCTCCACAACCCCCTGACCGCGTTCTGTGCATTTTGTGTCCGTCCTGCATTGTTGCTAGGATTTATGGGTAATTGTCCTCCTGCCAAATTGGGGTCTGCTTGACCCACTAAACAAAGTTCTTTCAGCACCAAACTCACAGATCCTGATCGGCACGGCCCCCTGATTGCGCTCTGTTAGTTTCGTGTCCCTGTTGCATTCAGGCTAGGATTTATGGGTAAATGAAAAACTTGCTTCCCCTTAATGGACACGAACGGTACCTGAGGGGCATGGCCAAGTCATTATAATATGAATTAACAATGTGAACGGACGGTGCCCGTGACGGGCACGGCCAATACATTATAATATGAATTACCAATGTGAATGGACGGTGCCCGTCTTGTACCTTTTATGCCCCTAACATGGAATTTCACGCTCATTAACTCCTGAACGATTAGGCCAATCGTCACGAAACTCAGCAAGTCTTGTACCCTCTTAAGCCACTACAAGTACGTCGAAGCACAACCTTCTAGGTGGTTCCCAAGTCTACTTCCGGTTAGCAACATAGCAAGTGTTAGCAAACAATTGCGTTTTGTCGAGAATGTCCAGGAGATGCTCGCGTGCGAGTTTCGTGTAAATCCTTCATTGGTAAGTGCCTAAAAAAAGTCAAAAACTCTAAAGGTCAATTAGAGGTCACAGATGGGTCCCCCCCGCCCCCAAGACACAGCCTCCCCAAATCTGGGACCAATCCCCAACATTTTGACAAAAAGTTGTATTTTATCATTTTTGACAGGTTGGTGGCGCTAGAGAGCAGAAATGTATTGTGCGTGCCCGTTATGAACACTCTATGCCCATCCGTTGGCGTCCTATCACTGACCGCAGGTTGGTGGCGCTATAGAGTACTGTCCGTGCCCCTTATGGCAACTTAATGCCCATATTTTGGAAGTTCTTATCACTTCTGACAGGTTGGTGGCGCTAGAGAGCAGAAATGTATTGTGCGTGCCCGTTATGAACACTCTATGCCCATCCGTTGGCGTCCTATCACTGACCGCAGGTTGGTGGCGCTATAGAGTACTGTCTGTGCCCCTTATGGCAACTTAATGCCCATATTTTGGAAGTTCTTATCACTTCTGACAGGTTGGTGGCGCTAGAGAGCACTCTTGCATGAGGCGTGACCGTTCAGAGACCGTTGGTGCCCGTTCAGAGCCATAGATTATACTAAGGCGCCCCCAAAAGCATTGTGCCCGTCAGCGCGGCACGGGCACGATACGGCAGGGCACCGGCCATTAAAGACGTATTAGCCGTTTCCGGATGGTACTGAAAAAGTTGAGGCCTCATAGGAGCGCAAGTACACCGCTACCACCAAGGGGGCATTTCGTCAACAAAACGTCTGGTCCGTGCCCGAAAATCTTGTATTGTAGGTGCCCCTTCTCCCTTGGGATTTATGGGTAATTGTTCATCATTAAGTGAGGTGTGGTGAATGCCCTTAGCAAGGTCACTGGACCACCAAACGCACAGAGTCTCTTTGGCATGGGCTAAGGATTGAGCACAGCAAATGTCATGCCTTCAACACATTTCAGTGATGACTTATGGGTAATAATTGGTGATTGGCTTCAGATGGCCTTTGGAGCCCCTAAACATGCATGTACATGCACTAATTCAACAAATGTTGTTTGTGGGCTCGAGACAAATCCGTCAGTGTTGGCCTTGTCTTTCTACGTGCCTCAGAAGCAGAGATCTGACTTTAACAAGCTCGTCCTTTCATCTTGTTACAGCGGAGTGGGGGAGGGGAGGGTGGGCGCTGCTCAGACTAGCGCAGGTTTTCATATGAGAGTCAAGTTCTGCCATGTGAAACCCAAGTGTCAGTGAATAACGGACTCTTTAGCATTGTGTGTTGCATAGGAAGCACACACACAGATGAGGGAGGGCACGTTGGATTCGTATTACTCAGATCTTTACAACTGTACCAGGTGCACCCTGATCCGATCATCTGACGTGAAGCTACAAGCAGAAACGCACCCATCCATCATCTATCTGAGCGGTCAAAAAAACAAAAAACAACATAACTTCCTTCAGGATTAAGCCAACCACTTCAAACTTTGTTCAAATGTAAAGCAAGTACCTATGAAAGGGTTTTCAAAGTTTCGTGCACATACGTATATGGAAACGGGTACTACAGGCCCCGCCAATTTAACCACTTCCGGGCATTTTGTGGGTTGTAAAAAGCACACACAGAGGTGAGACAGATCTTGCTTAACTCTCCATAATTAGATCTTTCCAACGGTATCTAGCTCATCTTTGTACGACCTTCCTACGCAAAGCAGTGGCCAAAAACGCACTCGTGCAACCTCTTAAGATGAGGCCTCAAAGAGAAAACATAGTCCTAAGTACAAAAAAAATCATAACTTCCTTTAGGAATGAGCCAACCACTTCAAACTTTGTACACATATGAAGCAAGCATCTCTGAAGGGGGTGCACAAAGTTTTGTGCAGGTACGTGCACGGAAACGGGTGCTACAGGCTCCGCAAATTTATTTACTTTTTGGCATTTTGCGGGTCGTACAAAGCACGCACAGAGCTGTGAATAGTCTTTCTGAACTCTGCAAAAACAGATCTTTCCAAAGGTATCTGGCTCATTTTTGTAGGATCTTCTTATGCAAAGCTGTGACCCAAAATGCACTCATCCAACCTCTAAGAGCAGACAAAGAAAAGAGGCCTAAGTATAAAAATATTTATGACTTCCTTCAGAAATTAGCCAGCTACTTCGAATTATTAGGGTGTCATCAGCTGAGTGCCCCTCTCTAACATTGAAAATTTTGTATCCCTATCTCCTTTCTTCTGGGAATTATGGGCCATCCATCACTTGAATTAATAAAGGCCTGACCTTTTGACCTTTTGATTTTGGATGGCCTGTTGACCCCCTTAGGAACCCCCAAAAGAGTTCAAACTCACAGTCTAGGTTCAGCCTGGTAAAAAGTACTAGATTTTAAAATTTGGTGGTACTCGCTTGTTGTAGTGTGGAATTATGGGTAGTGATGTATGAGGCAAAACTAGTGATTGGTTAGGTGGCAAAACAAGGTTGTAAAAAGGCCAAAATCACAGAGCCCAACCAGCTTGAGGCCCTGATTGAGCGTGAAAAGATTTTTTTGGCCTGGCATGTTCCAGCTAGGAATTCTGGGTAGTTGTCCACTGGTCAAAAAGGGTGCTCGTTAGGCCTCAAAACAAGGTTGTTTGAACACCAAACTCACAGGTCCTGATCAGCACGACCCCCTGACCATGATGTGAGTTTTATGTCTGTCCTACATTTTCCCTGGGATTTATGGGTAATTTGTACTGAATAAATACACCACTCGTTAACTACATAAACGAGGAAGCTGGAGCACCAAACTCACATGTCCTGATCAGCACCACACCCTGACCAGGTTCTGTGAGATTGGTTTCCCTCATGCATTCACGCTATGAATTATGGGTACAAGAAATTTTAGAAAAATGGGTGTCCGAGTTCCCCATCTAAATGGAGCTGTAGTGTCAGGAAACTCACAGAGTGTCATCAGCTTGAGGCCACAACCTAGCACAGAAAGTTCTGTGTCTCTACGCTTTTCACCCTTGGTTTCATGGGCACTGGTATTTTGAACAATACGGGAGAAAAAAACGTTCTTTAACACCCTAAA
>NW_023624498.1:0-3749 GCF_014905685.2 Nematolebias whitei | reverse complement strand
AATTTCCAAGGAATTCCATCAGGGAGGACAGAGCCTCAGGTGTTGCTGAGGAGGGACGATACCAATGTAGTGGACTAAGCCTACGTCGAAACCCAGTCTAAGGTCAAAACTCTTGACCTTAAGAACCTTGTGGGACAGGAACTGTCATTTCATGTATTTGAATACATAGATACAGGTTCACCCATCCTGAGACTTTCTTTCTTGAAGATTCAAGTGAAAAGAACACTCTCTTTTTATTATCATTACTATCTTACAAATGTTGATAATCAAAGTGTCTTAGTTCAAACCATTTTAGATGTTGCAGTGAACTAATCAATTTTATTAACTGGGTAATGATTTTTATTCTCATGTTAAAAGCTGTGCAGAGTTTATGCATTTTTCTGATTTCTGCTTTTGAATGAGCAAGTGTGTGCGTTTACAAGGTTACAGTCAAACGAAAAACAAGTTGTTATGTTAAAACTGTCATGTTTTAGAATCCTCTCAGACGTAAATAGAGATGTTTTGCACCTGTGTCTTAGGCACGCCAAAACAGAACCCTCTCGGTCTGTGAGAACATTTCTGAGCTGTCTCATAACAATTCTCGCTGTCTCTAACCCCTTACGTCACAAAAACACACCCCTTCTGGTCGTTTCTGACCAATGAAAAATCCCAAAAAGTGAACCGGGAAAGAGCCTTTAAAATGTCAGTACTTCCTGGTTTACACAGACTCACGGAGTTACAGAGTTGGAGAGTTGTCAGACTTCAAGAGTTCTGTGGGAGTTCTGTAAACTACACGAGAGCTAAAGTTCTGATGGAGTGCTGTTGGAGTTCCTGACATGACAACGAAGCTCTTCCGAGTTCCATGGGATTATAACATTTTCCACTGAGGTGAATGTGTGTCGAACAGAGCCTCGCCACTACTTCTGACGGGCTACAGCCATTCTAAGGAGACACTGCACCGGTAGCGTTAACGGAACACCATATCTGCTGATTATCATCAGAGAGGTAATGGGTCAAGTTTCCTACCAAGCGTACCGAGGCGAGCTGGGCTTCTGATGGAGAGTGTCGGTTCTGGTAACATTCAATTTCCCTCAAACCCCATCCTTTACTCCCTCTAAACTTCTTTCCATCTTTAAACTTTCCTATGAAGTAGAAATTCTCCCAGATATTTAGAAATGTCTGTGTAAAGTGCTTATTCACATCCGTGTGGGTAAAAGATCATAGTTGTACAGTTTTATAAATGTCTGTGGTGCAGCAACGGTAAAATCATGGCCGTATGATTTTTCCTGATTGATTGCTTATGTTGTTATTTTCATAATTTGCCAAATTAATGTAAATGTTTGATGTTAAATTTGATTCTGTAAATAAATGACCGCATTCATTTTGATGGGTCAAATTTAAATGACGTCTCACGTTTGCATTTCCTTAAATTCAATGCACGTTTTATTCAGTCCAGAAAAATGAGGAATCCGCGTTAAATGATGAATACATCCCAGCATCTGTTCATCTACACCAACACACTACAGATAAGATCTGGCCTCCATTCAAAGTGATGTTTCCAGGTAAGGCATCAAACTGGTTTGGAATTGTTTTAGCAGACACAAGACTAGCAACCAGAGAGTCTCTGATGTAAATAGCGACTCCCCCCCCCCCCCCCCCTTTTTTTTTTTTGACGATCACAGCGGTAGATGTTAAATCAATTGATTATCAGGTCGTTATTCAGTACAGATTTGTTCAGCCAGGTTTCAGAGATAAAGATTACATCTGCCCGAGAAGAACTGACCGGAATTTTCAAGGCATCTGTCACAGTCTGTCCCCTAGCTGTCTGGTATTTCTGTCTTCCCCTTTTCTGCTTATTATGTTTGTCATTCTGCTCTTTATAATTTCGTGATTCTGTTTTGTGTCACTTTTCACTCACTCCTCAGTCTGCCTCTCCAGTCTCTTCAGTCTAAATCATTCACAACTGTCTCATCAGCCACTTGCCCAGGTGCGCTTTTTATTCACTCTCCCTCTGTCTTATAAAAAGCCTTTCTCTCCTCCACTCTTCGTCCGGTCATTGTTCTGTTTTGTACAGACATCTCAGTCCTCCTCTGTTCCTGTTGTCCGATTATCTGCCTGAATCTGAACCCATCCTGTTTGCCTGCCTGATTACACTTTGTAAGTTGTTGCTGCCACGTCAGCCTTTTTGTTTTGTTGTTTAAAATAAATTATTTTTAATTTTTTTATTTTTTAACTCCTGCCTTGCTTGCCTGCCTGCACATGGGTCTAAACTTTGAGGATTGTGATATCATCAAGTTTTCTCAGGAGGCTACGTGCGCTTACATGCATAAAATGAAGTCCTGACATGTTTTTAAAGTAATTTGGTGTGCTGTAATTAGTGGGGGGTCCAGGGTTGGGCTGAATCCCTGAGAGCAGTAACAACATTATTATCAGACATTTTCTTGAGTTTTTCATGACTGATGTGTAATTACAGGAGTTCACAGTGTGACAGTTAACCCCCATAATTGAACCATGAACATTAATGAAGATGTGATCATTCAGAACCCAAAAACAGTGAAAGTTGCAGTGATGGGCAGATCCAGGTGTATAAACAAGATTCAGTGACTCCAGATAGTCTGAGATCTGAAAATAATGGCAATAATATGCATGGTGCAGAAAAGTCTCAGACCATAAAGCATCACAAATCAAATGGGCAAACAAATCCGACGAGGTGGCCCAACTGCAGTTTGAGTTGGGCTGAGGGGGGCTCCGGCCCCCCTGCGAAGATGGATGGATGCTCCCATGAGAAACAGAAGCTGGGTCCAGAATCAACAGGCAGAAACAAATAATTTGCAGCAAATAGCAGAGCGAGCTGCCAGAAAATCCTCCGGAATAAAAATAATTATTATCCAGGTGAGTTTGGATGGAGGCCTGCAGCAACTCCGATGCAAACTCCGAACTTCTCTCGAGCACCACACAGCACTGCTCCTCCACTTATCTGCACGTCACCTATGCACCCGATAGCACAAGAGGCACCCCCGGTGAAAACTACGAGACTGACCAGAGAGGCTGAGGCTGAAGTCGTCACTGGTCCGGTTCGTTTCTGCTCCAGTCCGGCTCCAGCGCTCCACAGCACGAGAGGCGAAGAGGCTGGAGTGGCTGAAGTCATCTCTGGCCCGGTTCTGCTCCAGTCTGGTTCCGGCGGCGCTTCAAAGCATCAGAGCGTCTCCTTCAGGCAAACACAGTGATTCCATGGAGGTGGACAGTCCTTCATCAAAAGGTAACGGGCACTTAGGCTGAGACCTGCTCTATTAAAAATTAAGTCCCCCATAGCCAACTTGGTTCGGTCCTGGTCCATTTCGGGGGACACAGGTACACTTCCCCCACACCAATGAAGACACCATAAGGGCCAGTCCAGCAGAAAACCATCGAAATACCATCCAGCAATTCTTGTTGGAACCAGGTAGAGCCACAAAAGTCCAGAAGAGAAGTTTGTTGGGGTACGGAGAGAGAGTAAAAACACCGGAACTTCATGCGACGACTCCCAGCTCGAGGGGTCACCTGGCCGGCAGGGTGCCCTCAGAGTGACCGGTAGGTTGGGAGCGGCCAGTCCTGGACCGAAATAATTTTTTTTGACAGTTCAGTCCATCTCTCTGAGTCACTGAACACCAAATTTGATTGGAAGGGGACCAACTTTGGTCCGATTCGAAAAAACGTGTCAGTTTGATGATAAATTACTGCAGAGAAGCCGAGGAGCTGCCGTCCATCAGCTTACCAGAATCGGAAGTTTT
>NW_023624497.1:0-3750 GCF_014905685.2 Nematolebias whitei | reverse complement strand
ATATATTAAAAAAAGGAAAGTGTGGAGTTCCAAGCATTCTAAGCTGCATGAGCAGCTCTGTTATGTAATCTGGATTCACATGCAGATTAAAGTACACACCCCTCACAATGAAGAGTTGTTAGAGTCTTTGTTTGCCTGCCTCACATAAAGATGCTAGCTCACGTGCATGAAGACGTGAACTACAGTGCTCTTAGTAGATTTACATATTCCTTCAATTTCCTTAATGATGAATTTAACAGAACTCCTGGGGATGAAGACACTCACTTTAAAGGGGGTGAATATTTGTGGAATCAGTTATTTTACAGTTCACATTATTTGATTGGTATCATTTTGTAGAAATTTGATTTTCCTTTGACATCAAAAAAATTTTAGTTGTTAAAAAAAGTATATATATATAGATCAAGTTTGATTTATGACAGGAATAAAACCCAAGGATGTGAATACTGTTTATAGGTGTGGACTGTGGTGCCACCTCTATCAACTCATTCACCTTTTCTTCACAAAACGGTTTGTGTTGCCCTCAAATAGCCAATAAATCAGAAAATAAAAGTCATGAAACACAATGTGCTTTTCAATGGATATTGCTCAAATTGAAAGTATTCAAACTACTTTGTAGATGACTGGTTTGAGGAAATCAGAGGAAAATTCTTAATTTGTATCCTGGCCAGATAAAATATTGTCTACATACTAAATGGCTAAAGATTAAAATAAGTTTGCTTTAAAGGCAAGAATTGATGGCACAGAAACTGTGCCTGTTTTACAGTGGACATCAATCAGTTCATCCATCCATTATATTTACCACCTTCTTTCTTTCTGAATCATGGGGGGTCACTGGTTCTCATGCAGTCACTGTATGAGAGGCGGTGGACACCCTGGACAGGTCTCCAGTCCATCAATGAGACAAACGAGACAAACAACCATTCACTCTCACTCACACCTAGAGACATTTTAGAGTTAACAAGCAGCCTAACATGCATGGGAGGAAACCGGAGCATCTGGGGGAAAAAAAATCACGCATGCACGGAGAGAACATGCAAACTTCACCGGCTGGGATTCAATTTGCCACCCTTCTCATTGAGAGGCAACAGCTCAACCAGCTGCACCACTGTGCAACCTGGACAGGAGCAGCAACACATACTGTATTTTAACCATTTCAAAGAGCTTACAAAGGCAGAAAAACACATTCACAACAAGTGCAAACAGTTTATTGAGATTATTTGCCTCAGATTTTATTTTATTTTTTAATCTTTGGGTTCTAGTTATTGCTTTTTGCCTGAATAGTAGTATACATGCAGTATTTGACACAATTAGATCTGACTTCAAAACGCACAAGTATACAGTGGAGTAATAAAATCCGGATTATTTTTAGAGATAACGTTTTATGTTAGAATCAAATGATCAAATTCCACCACCTTACAGATGTCCACACATTCTGAAGCACTTATGAAAAAAAAACATTAGTAACGCAGAGAATAAAGCAGTAGGACAGTCGGGTTAAAGGAATAAAATATATGTGGGTTTCCCTCGTGGTTAAGGTTTTCCATCATAACACGAACTTCCTGCATGAAGTGAGGCCACATGCTGTGATTGTTGATGCTTTACCACACGAAAATGCTTCTTACAAACAATGTGTGGCTCTTTTTGTGTTCTGTTCACAAATAATGAAAGCCATTTAAGCCTCTGTCTGTATCTTTGCTTTGCACTCAACGTGAATAAACCTCTGTTTTTTTTTTTCATTAAAATAAAGCATTTGTTTGTTTTAACACATACACACGTACAGAATAAATCCAGAGCGGAGGCTTTAAATCAGCGGTGTGCTTACTAACAAAGGTTTGACCCAAATAACAGTGTAATTTATGAGGGCTTTTAGACTCCCAGGCAGCCATGGAAATAGAAAGAGAATAATGTGACTCTGACCGGCGCTACATCACTTCAGTTTATGTCCTGGTCTTTTACTGGGGTGCGTGCCTGCATGTGATTTTTAATGACAGAGACAGTAAGCTCAATGTTAGAACGGGCAACGGCTTTACAAGGATGTAACTAAATGCAAATTCATGTGGACTCGTCTACACGTGTTCACGTCACACACTTGAAAATAAAGACCTGGTTTTATTTAAAGGCCTGCATATCATCTGCCAGAATTTGATGCTGAGAAATTAACCTGTTGAAGTGGTTTTGGATTACCATCATGCACATTCTCACGTGCTGTTGCAAGACCTCACATGATTTGTTAGCACTTGATGCATGTCTTGTGAATAACTCTCAGCTACTGCCACCAAACGTTAGCTCAGTATCTGGAAAATTCACAAAGGTGTAGCTAATCTTGTGTAGACTAAGACCAATTAACTGTGGCAGCCATATTGAATTGACTCAAAAAGTTTACTAGTTTTAAACATAAAGCCAATAATTGATTTTTGAAACTTTTAATTTAAAGCAACACCATAATTTACTAGATATTTTTCTAACAGACAAGCAGAATTAACTACAACTGTTAATGGCAATTTTTTTTACGTAACGAGGTCATGCAACGTGTTGCGCTCAAAGTATGTGTTGTGGAAGATGCTCACCTGCTACAGTACCAAGTTTTAGCTCAATATCTGTCAAACTGACAGCGTTGTGGCCATTTTGTGTATTTAAGGTCAGTTAGCTGTGGCAGACATCTTAAACTGGGTTGACTCCAAAGGTTGGTCAGTTTTTTAATGTACAACCATGAAAACTTTCATAAATTATCATTTATAATACGTTTTATACCCCAAGTCTTGAGGTAAAATTTTGCTACCAAATTTAGTTTGAATAAAATAGTTAACCTGCAAATTAAACATGGATCTTGTACAAAAAGTTAGCACTCAGTATAAGTTGGGGATGAGTCTCAGCTACTACCACACTACAGCTCAACATCTGTACAAATTTCAGCCATTGTTATGATTGCAGAAATCGCTTTGCTGTGGGGTCCATCTCAAATCAGACTGACACCAAACTATTTTGATATTAGTGAGGATTCCATTATTACTTTCTAAAAGTTTTAATCAGGGATTCATAAGACTTGTTGTTAACAGAACTGAACACACACAGGAACGAGCAAAAACATCACCTTCGGCTGTGGGGATTAATATTAAGTAAGTGCAGTTGCTGATAGGAAAAAATAAAAAAATATATGATCAAAAGAAAAAGCACAATTGACGTAAATGTTGCCAAAAACTGTGATAAACAGCAATAGAAGCAACTAGGAGCTGTGAGACAGGTGGATAAAGAACAAGAGACAGAACGAAGAGAAATCATTAGTGCTACACCGCAAGGTGTTGGCCCGAGGCAGGGTCTGTAGCCGAAGTGGACTGTTAGCAGCAGCTGCTGGAGGAGAAGATAGCTCAAACAGACCTACAAGACAAGTTAAGACATCCCACACTCTCACACACCGCCGCTGTCAACCAGTGTGTGTGTTTGTGTGTGTGCACTTAAGCTTGTGTAGCCTCTTCCTGCTGCAGTGGGTCATTTCTCTGAGCACTCGAAGTGGAGAAGCAGCTCTGAGGATCAGACTCCTGTCACCGCTCCACTGATCAGAGCACCGGGAAGGAGAGGCAGGGTGCCGCCATAGAAAAGAGGGGTCAAAGACAGGCAAATGAGATGGCAGGAGACCTTTCCCACTCAAGTTTCTGCTTCCTTTTCTATTTTAGTATGTCCCCTTTTCTTAAAGGGACTTGCTATACTGTGTATATACATATATGTATATATATATTGGATTTACCTGTCTGA
>NW_023624496.1:0-3750 GCF_014905685.2 Nematolebias whitei | reverse complement strand
TAAGATGTTTTAAAACAGACTTGTGTGAATGCTTATTAATCATTCACAAATTTGTTTTCCTGTTTATATTTTTTGCTAATTTCAGCTTTTTAAGCTAAATGTATATATTTTGCTCTCATTTAAGTTTCTTTCAGCCTAATTCAGTAAAAATATACTCTCTCAATTTGCTTCTGGTAATTTAAGCTTCTTTCTGCCTTTTTTTTTTTTTTTAGCTTTTTCAGCTCTTTTTAGCTAATTTTTGCTTTTTTCAGATGATTTCAACTTTTTGTGCTAATTTCTGCTTCTTTCAGTCTTATTGGGCACATTTGTGCTCACTCCACTCCCTTTTGGTAATTCGAGCTTCCTTCAGTTTTTACAAACCGGATTCCAAAAAAGTTGGGACACTAAACAAATTGTGAATAAAAACCGAATGCAATGATGTGGAGATGGCAAATGTCAATATTTTATTCGTAATATAACATAGATGACAGATCAAAAGTTTAATCTGAGTAAATGTAACATTTTAAAGGAAAAATATGTTGATTCAAAATTTCACAGTGTCAACAAATCCCCAAAAAGTTGGGACAAGTAGCAATAAGTGGCTGGAAAAAGGAAATTGAGCATATAACGAACAGCTGGAAGACAAATTAACACTAATTAGGTCAATTGACAACATGATTGGGTATAAAAAGAGCTTCTCAGAGTGTCAATGTCTCTCAGAAGCCAAGATAGTAAGAGGATCACCAATTCCACCATTGTTGCGCAGAAAGATAGTGCAGCAATACCAGAATGGTGTTACCCAGCGTAAAATAGCAAAGACTTTTAAGTTATCATCATCAACTGTGCATAACATCATCAAAAGATTCAGAGAATCTGGAACAATCGCTGTGCGGAATGGTCAAGGCCGTAAAACTGTACTGGATGCTCGTGATCTCCGGGCCCTTAAACGTCACTGCACCTCAAACAGGAATGCCACTGTCAAGGAAATAACAGAATGGGCTCAGGAATACTTCCAGAAAGCATTGTCAGTGAACACAATCCACCGTGCCATCCGCCGTTGTCAGCTGAAACTCTACAGTGCAAAGAGGAAGCCATTTCTAAGCAAGCTCCACAAGCTCAGATGTTTGCACTGGGCCAGGGGTCATTTAAAATGGAGTGTGGCAAAATGGAAGACTGTTCTGTGGTCAGATGAGTCACGATTTGAAGTTCTTTATGGAACACTGGGACGCCATGTCATCCGGACCAGAGAGGACAAGGATAGCCCAAGTTGTTATCAACGCTCCGTTCAGAAGTCTGTATCACTGATGGTATGGGGTTGCATGAGCACTTGTGGCATGGGCAGCTTGCATGTCTGGAAAGGCACCATTAATGCAGAGAACTATGTTCAGGTTCTAGAACAACATATGCTCCCATCTAGACATCATCTCTTTCAGGGAAGACCCTGCATTTTTCAACACGATAATGCCAGACCACATTCTGCAGCAATCACAACATCATGGCTACGTAGGAGAAGGATCCGGGTACTGAAATGGCCAGCCTGCAGTCCAGATCTTTCACCTATAGAGAACATTTGGCGCATCATAAAGAGGAAGGTGCGACAAAGAAGGCCCAAGATGATTGAACAGTTAGAGGCCTGTATTAGACATGAATGGGAGAGCATTCCTATTTCTAAACTTGAGAAACTGGTCTCCTCTGTCCCCAGATGTCTGTTGAGTGTTGTAAGAAGAAGGGGGGATGCCACACAGTGGTAAAAATGGACTTGCTCCAACTTTTTTGGGATTTGTTGACGCCATGAAATTTGGAAACAACAGATTTTTCCCTTAAAATGATACATTCTCTCAGTTTAAACTTTTGATCTGTGATTTGTGTTCTATTCTGAATAAAATATTAGATGTTGGCACCTCCACATCATTGCATTCAGTTTTTATTCACAATTTGTTTAGTGTCCCAACTTTTTTGGAATCCGGTTTGTATTTTGCTACTATTCAGCTGTTTTTGGAAAAATTGCACTTTTTTTCAGATGATTACCACATTTTGTGCTAATTTCTGCTTCTTTCAGTCTAATTGGGCTCAATTGTGTGCTCCAATTTCTTCTGGTAATTTAAGCTTCTTTCTGCCATTTCATTTACTTTTCAGATATTTCTTGCTAATTTCAGCTTTAATTTTTTAACTTTTTATTTTGTGCTCTTTCCTGCTTTCTTAAATCAAATTCAGACAATATGTCTTATTTCTGCTGTTTTCTGTTAATTTAGACTTGTTCTTCCTTTTCAGCTGTTTTTACCAAGTTCTTGAGCAATAAGCATTCACTCTGCATTCTCACTGGAAATGCATTTTCTCTAGTTAAATTTAGTTTTGAAAATCATAAATTGTGGCCTTTGTAACTTGTTTTAAATTACAGATGAACTTAAATTAAAATCAACAACAAAACAATAACAATAAAACAAATTAAATAAAACTGCCCCTTCTCCAATCAGTTTCTTCATTTTACCATTTTCTTTGAGATTTATCCCTCCTGTATTTTTTTTTGCTGAAGGCACATGATCTATTTGATAAAGAATCATCGATTGCTGGTTGTGATCTTTTTATGAGCAGCTAGTTTTTATTGGTTTATAGAAACATATAATGTCATCATTGAAATTGGAAATAATGGCAAAATTGACTGTGAAGTCCAGTTCATTTTTATGGACACATTTGAAACGAACATTTTATAAAGATTATAAATCAAAGTGAAAGAGAGTTGACTTTTTAAAATATTTCAAAAACTTTTACAACCAACACATGAGAAACTACCTAAAGGCATTCATACTTTATTCAAGACTGCAGACATTTTTGTAAAAAAAAAAAAAAAAACTAAGTTGATGAGCAATGTCAGGTTTTTGTTTTTTCTCTGTCGTTTTATCTTCTGTACTTTCTTCCAGCTTTCCTTCACAGATCGGAGAGACGGTCTCGACAGTACTTGACAGCAGGAATAAATGTCTCCTCTCTTATTTATTAGCTTGTGTTTTATTCATATGTTTCTATTTATTCTATTGATTTAAAGCTACGGCTCCTCTGTTGACCATACTCCCACTTTGGCTCAGGAGTGTGAACAAAATAATGAATGCACCATAGTACGTAACAACAGTGGGTGTGTAGGATTGTTTGTGTGTGCGCATGTGTGAAATCATTCTTGAATTATTTAGTTGGCAACCAGAGTTTTGGTGAGGAGGTTGTGAAAAAATCTGACTTGCCTCGTGGAGTTTGGTGGAATCCACACAGCTGTCCGTTGTGTTTTCTGCCATTTTTATTTATTTTTTTCTTCTGAGTAATACACATTCATTTTCAGCCTCGATTGATGGAAAGCTGCTTTGGTTATATAATATTCAGTGCCTTGGTCGAGGGGCTTAAGGCGTCAGATTGGATTTGTCTGGATCACCTGTGGGAGTATTGGAACTGGATATGGTTTGTGTGTTGGGCTGTCTGGGTGAGAGATAAGGCCAGGCTGTTGTGTATTTGTGTGTGGCAGGCTACCAAAGGTTTGATGTTGCCTTTGGAGTGAAAGACTGAAAGTAGGCACTGAAAGGCTGAGGTGAACCAAAGTGATTCTGTTCCTCCTTCACATCAAGACTGTTTCACAAACTGAGTTTTGTGTCTGTTTGGTTCTTTGTACTCAGACAGAGCAGAGCTTGTACATGAGAACAAGAACAACAGTTTTTTTTTCTAGCTGATCACTCGAGGGCCTATATGACATATATATATATGTGCCTTGGTCGAGGGGCTTAAGGCGTCCGA
>NW_023624495.1:0-3751 GCF_014905685.2 Nematolebias whitei | reverse complement strand
CGGACCGGGTGGGGCCCACACAGCAGGTGGGCGTGGACTAATTTTTTCAGTGCTTATGCTCTGCATAACGGGATAAACCCATCAGCGACAGCCTTAAAGGGCTACGCCTATATTCATAGAATCTGGGGTTACAGTACGTAACCAACGTTTTTCACACACAAGGCAGCTGACGGCTCCATATAAGGGCAGGGGAACAGGACACCTTCAGGATTACATCTACAAGCCTGATGTCTCTAACTACTGCCTGTTCACTCCATAAAGACCATTCAACAACAGCACAGCTACGTTCGAATGCTCTTTGTGTATTACAACTCGGCCTTTAACACAATCATTCCGGACATTCTTATAAATACATTGGACAATCTCGGCCTCCCCCCACTCACATGTGCCTGGATAAAAGACTTCCTAACCAATCGGCCCCAATCTGTAAGACTTGGTCCCCACCTCTCCTCCACTCGTACGCTGAGCACTGGCTCCCCACAGGGCTGTGTGCTGAGCCCCCTGCTGTACTGTCTCTACACCCATGACTGCAGCCTGGCCCACAACAACAACCTCATCGTCAAGTTCGCTGATGACACCACAGTGGTCGGACTAATCTCTAAGGGAGATGAGACATTTTACAGACAGGAGGTCCTGGAGCTAGCAACCTGGTGCTCAGAGAAAAATCTGGCTCTGAATATAAAAAAAAACAAGGAGATAATTATTGATTTCAGGAAGCACAGCACCAACCTAGCCCCCCTTTACATCAATGGCAAGTGCGTGGAGAGGGTTCACACTTTCAGAATTCTTAGTGTCCATATCTCTGCTGACCTAAACTGGAAAGAGAACACCACAGCGGTCATCAAGAAGGCTCAGCAGAGACTACACTTCTTACAAGTCCTTAAGAAGCACAACCTGAACACAAAATTGCTGCTGACCTTCTACTGCTCGTCCATCGAGAGCCTGCTGACATACTGCATCTCAGTATGGTACGGCAGCTTCACCTTGGCTGACAGGGAGAGGCTTCAGAGAGTAGTCAAGACAGCACAAAAGATAATTGGCTGCCCTCTCCCCTCCCTGATGGACATTTACACATCACGCTGCCTCAACAGAGCAGAAAGCATAATCAAGGACTGTTCACACCCGGGTTTTGAACTGTTTGACTTGCTACCTTCAGGGAAGCGCTACAGGTGCATCAGAACACGAACAAACAGATTCAAGAAGTTTTTTCCCGAAAGCCATCACCACACTGAACTCACACATGCACTGATTTAATAATCTAACCTCCCAAACACCTGGACTTCTATTGTGCAATACTACTGACATTTCATACTCTCAGTCACCTTAACTACCTCACTAATATCCATGATGTGCAATAAAATTGTGAAATACTTGTATTTTTTTACTTTCATTATTATATCTATATTGCATTACATTTTTTATATTTTTAGTGTGTGTTTAGTGTGTGTTTTCTTAAGGCGTGTTTTTGCACTGGAAAAAGGAGTGGCTCTTAATTTCATTGTACTGCGTATAATGACAATAAAGGCATTCTGATTCTGATTCCAACAGGTAGAATACATCTTTACTCACCTGGTGGCTCCTGACTTTGTGACAGCAGAGAACGGAGAACAGAAAGGTCAAAACCAAACAGCTTAGGAGAGATGACAACTTCATGGTTCCTAAAACACAAGACAGAACCAGGCCTGAAGCACATGACTGAACACAAGGCAGAACTGGTCCTGAACAGGAGTTCCTTCTTCATTAACTCTTTCACCTGGACAACTGTTTAAGGTTCTCAGTGCAAAGTCATGAAAATCGCTCAAAACAATCATCCATCCATTATCTTGACCGGGTCACTGGTGCCCGTATCCAGCAGTCACTGTGTGAGAGGCGGGGGACACCCTGGACAGGTCTCCAGTCCATCACAGGGACACATAGAGACAAACAAGACAAACAACCATCTCACTCACACCTGGAGACAATTGAGCCCCTTTTCCATCAGTAACCGTTTCTAGTGATGTCAGTCTGACACCGAAGCTCCGATCCTTGCTTCGAACTCGAAGTTGCGTTCTCTTTGAACCACTGCTACGAAGCGTGCTTTGCAGCAGAGAAAGTTCCGCAAGTGATGACGTATGAAGCAGTAACTGCTTCGGTCTACGAATGAATCCCGCAATAGCTTCCCATCGCGAGATGATTCGTTGACGCGAGACTTGCTTCAGGAGGCTTGCGTGCACCAGAACACACCTTAAAGGCACCCAACACACACCACATGTCGGTTTGTTGTCGGAGTTGTTTTGTGTGTTGTTGCTGTTTTCATCACTGCTTTTGCTTGAGCAACATGGAGCCAACCAGAAAGAGAAGCCGTTCTCATGTGGGAACACTTCGAGCTGATCATGAGTCCCAAAAGGTGAGTAGTTTATTACAAAACAAGCAACTTGAATAATAGTAAGCTGTGTGTGTGTGTGTGTGGGTGTGTGGGGGGGGGGGGGGGTAAGTTAGGTACATTTGTATGTGTGGTGATTTAAGTGATCTCTATGACCTGACAGTTTGGTTTCTTGTTGGATCATTACTGTTCATACTAGGGGTGCACCGATAAATCGGACGGCCGATCGATCGGCCCTGATTTCCTTAATTTGGGGAGATCGGCCGATCTTTAAATGAGAAGCCGATTTTATCCACTGATCTTATCTGCCTCCGGAAAGGTCTGAAAATCAGCTGCTGTCCCCTTTTGCTCCACTGTGAGAGCTCACACACAGGTCACTCGGAGCAGCCATGTTGTCGGTTTGGAAGTTCTACGCTGTAAAAGAAAATGAGCCAAAGATCGCATTTGCAATTCGTGTAAAGCCGAAGTAAGTCGTGGTGGAGCCACCACCAAAACCTTTAATACAACAAACCTCGTTCGCCATTTAAGAAATCACCATGCCGCCAAGTATGCAATGTTTGAAGAGAGCAACCAAGCTAAGGCTAAAGCTAGCGCTAACAAAGAGGCAGTCGGTGGGTCGCTGTTAGCTTTTATGAGCAACGAAAAGAGCAAAGCTACCACGAGGAAAGTGATGGAGTTCATGGCATTAGACGACCAGCCATTTTCAGTCGTTGAGGACAAAGGTTTTAGAAGCTTGATGCAGCACGTGTGCCCACGATATAATATGCCGAGTCGGAAATATTTTTCTGATGTTGCATTACCGGAGTTGTTCAGCCAAGTTTCGAGAGACACCCGCAGCCTGCTAAAAGCTAATACAAATACACTCAGCTTTACAACAGACATCTGGACTTCTGATGTAAGTTTAATGTCCATGTTAAGTTTTACTGCACAATGGATTGACGAACAGTTCGAACGTCATCAAGTACTCTTAAACTGTAAAGAAATGGCGGGGTCTCACACTGTGGCCAATTTATCAGCAGAGTTTAAGGCGATGCTGAATCACTGGGAAATCGATAATGGAAGAGTTCACATTGTTTTACGGGATAATGCTCGTAATATGGCCAAAGCGCTGGATGATATCAACCTGAAAAGTTTACCCTGCCTGGCACACACACTGCAACTGGTTGTAAATGAGGGACAGCTGGCGCAGCACAGCATCACAGACATGGTGGCAACAGGAAGGAGAATTGTTGGACATTTTAAGCATTCATCACTTGCCTATTCCCGACTTTATGACATACAGACACAGTTAGGTCAACCCAGGAAACGATTACAGCAAGACGTTTCAACGAGGTGGAGCAGCACAGTCTACATGCTGCAGTCGCTGTTGGAGCACAGACGTGCTATTGG
>NW_023624494.1:0-3751 GCF_014905685.2 Nematolebias whitei | reverse complement strand
AAAACATTTATGGGGAAACCAAACACCCAATCTCAAGTCGTTCGTCTAAAAGACAACAGACAATTGAACCAAACTATATTTTACCATGTAAAGCTAACTTAAACCAAGTTAGGAATGGAAAAATTGTTTGGAATGCCCTTCTATAGGTATAAACCCCTATAGTTACCCTTTTCAGCATGTTCCACCCTTTAACTGGTAGCTATAGCTGTTCCCAATCATAATAGCTTACACACCAGGTACATATAGGTTAAGGCCTTATGTAAAATCCCCTTCATAAGCCCACCTTAAACCACATAATTGCATGACACATTGAACCAGAACGGCACCGACTGGACGCCATCCAGCGATGACCTTCGCTGGAGGAGACCTGCAATCCTGACGTTGGTCTCCACTCTTCATCCAGTGGCCGCATCTTCCGTTCAATCCAAGGGAACCCCTCTGTATGCTGATCAATCAACACCTCCATTCGTTGTGGATTTACCGTTGTGGATTATATGACTTTTTCCAATGGATTACAGACTCTGTTTCCAAGGGGTTAAAGCATTGCTACAATGGAATTACCAACAACATTATGGAATTACCATCAACACAATGGAATTACCAAAAACATTGTGGGATTACCTCCTTTGACTTTTGTTTTCCTTGCTGGATTACATCAAGCTCAAGGACATTCGAAGGCGTAAGTTCATGTTGGAATTCATCCCCATGGACAGGCGATGATTTCCAAAGGGGGGACTGTAGTGAACTAAGCCTCAGGTCAAATCCTGACCTTGAGGGCCTTCCTGGGACAAGAAATGTATTTCATTGATTTGAGTCCAGAAACACAAAATCAAGTCCACCCAGAGAATTTCTAAGTGTCCTGCACTGATCAATTGAAAGAACACTCTCTTTTTATTATCATTACTATTTTACAAATGTTTTGATAATCAAAGTGTGTTTAGTTCAAACCATTTTAAATGTTGAAGTGAACTACTCATTTTAAATCAACTGTGAAACAGTATTGTGATTTTCAATTCTCATTCAAAGTAGAAATCATTTTAATGTTTGTTACAAGAGTAATTATTCATTTTCTTGATCTTCTGTCTGAAATGAGCAAGTGTAAGTTGGTCAAAGGTCAAGTTTTGGTCAACTACAAGTTTACTGGAAAGAAATGTCATGTTTAACTTTATCAGGCAGATATGAGAGAATTGACTCCACAAAGTCTCGGGTTCTTCAAAACATTTTCTGTCTGTTCTTAAACAAACTTAATCTTTTTCCTTGACTTTTAATAACCTCTTACATCACTAAAACCACCTCCTGTTCGGTCGATCGACCAATCAGGAAGCTCTCAGAGGAACCGGAAGTGACCTCTTTAAAAGGTTCAACACTTCCTAGTTCCAGGAGAGTGCGGGAGAATGCTGGAATAGAGTTCCAGAGAGTGCAGAGTTCAGAATGCTGGAGAACAACGGCAACTAAGCTGAACGAGAGAAGTTCAGAGGAACTATGAAGAAGTCTGTTCTGGGATGATCTCACGACTCCAAACGGTTCCCTACTATCCTTACGGAGATGCTGGAAAGCGTTTGAAGAGAGCTCTACACCGAGGCCGAACTATCGTCTGCAAAGGTAAAAGAGTCGATCTTCAACCGCAAAGTGTACCGTTGGTTAAGCTGGGTCCAAAGGAGCGTGTTGTTCTGGTTATAACAGACAAATTCCCTCACCCATCTCTCTCAAGATAAACTTCACTTTCCCTCTTTAAAACTCTTCTATCCTGCCAGTAATTAATCCAGATATTTTCAGAAATGTCTGTTGGTTTAAAGTTGCAAGGGAAACCATGGCCGTATGGTTTTCTAGTTGTGAAGTTAATTAATTAAGCTGTTATTGTAATCAAATTGCCAAATTAATGTAAATGTTTGATGTTAAACTTTGATTCTGTTAATAAATGACCGCATTCATTTGATGGGTCAAAGAAAATTAACGTCTCACGTTACATTTAATTATTCAATGCACGATATTATTCAGTCCAGAAAAATAAATGAATCCGTTTAATTTATGAATATATCACAGATATATGTTCATCTACAATACCGTTCAACAGTTATTGTTTAGTGTACCCCCTGATCATCTGAGCTGCCAGTGCTATGTCAGCAGACTCTTCCTCCGGACTTCCTCTGTAAGCAACACGGAAAGCGGAAATGGCTAGCAGTAAGCCTTGGTTGTCGAAGCTGTACCCACGTAGGACATCTGGACTGCTCCCTGGTTCTGGCCTGTACTTCATGTGACACTTGCAGAGACTGAAGATGCATAAGTTGATCGAGTGTGGGCACAAAACACATGTTGGGAAGACTATGCCGCATCGAAGGAAGAGCAAGGAGGTCTGGAGCCATGTGGTGCAGAATGATGCTACGCAGGACTTCTCAGGTGGGCACTGGTGAGACCTCAGTGAGCCCTGTGGCACAGGCCCAAGTCTGGATGGTACCAGCTCCAAAGCTGAGAGACCATCTCTAGGATAAGTGCGATAAGTGGTTGGGACTCCAGCTGGTGTAGTTTTTCTCCCGATGCCAGGATGTCAGGATCTGGAAGTGGTCCAACAAACACACGAGTGACAGAATCACAATAAGTTTTGACAAAGGAAACATGGACATAAAAACATTAACCCAAAGGTTATACCTGTGAAAGCTCTGTAAAGCGTGGAGTGCAAACATCTTTTCACCACAGTTTTGGGCTTTCGCACCACCACCACCTCGCTGGCAGGTTCAGGATGGATTCCCTTTCAAGAAATAAACATAAAAATATGTCAAACTAATAAATAAATAAATGTAAAGAGACAAGTGAGCAATTTGGTAGGACACAGTGGGACAGATTTGAGAGTTAAGATTTTTACTTGCAAATATTACTAATTCATAGAGGTTGAAACTGCATTTATTCATTACCTACAAAAACAAACAATTCTAAACAAGTTAGGAGAGAAAAATATATTTGACCCAAGAAATATTGAGACTATGACAAATTTCACATGGCACTAATAATATACAGGTGGGAAAGTTATTACAGTTATTGTGATGAGAATCATAACCATCATATACTAAATAATATAACAGAAAAGAATGTGTTCCACTCTTATTTTATTGTTTTACCTGTGTTCTTTGTCTGTGCCTTCTTTGTAAATCTCTTGTGCGGGCCAGTACAGGAGGACCAGTTGGCAGCTGGAGTTGGGAGTAGTGTGCAGTCTGGTAAAAAAAAACAAAAGTACAACTACATGGTTACAAAAACCTTTACCAGCTGCACTTCTACAGAAATAAGCCAACATTTCTTTTTTCAACACCCAGTGAGATCTAAAATAGATCTGTTTTTAGCACACACACACATATATATAAATTAATACTTGTTATAACATATTTAGCTTTAAACAAGTAATAGATTGTAGATTGATTCACTTAACACATCACCTTACATACTGTATACACAGCACGCTACATACACTCATAAACATTTGTTTGGCACTAATGGAACCTCATAAAAATATAATTAAAAATTTTATATCATGTCTGTCTCAAACACTCCAAATAATGTAGCACACTAAATTAGGCTTCTTTATTATGATGTTTATGCGCTTCATATGTTGTAGCTAACGGTTAGCTTGCTAAGCTACGTCTTTTCTTACCTTGACAGCTGTGGATATTTTCTTCAAGGAAGAACTTTTATCCTTTCCAGTTTATTAGTTCGAGAATTCGCCGCTGCGATTTCCTCCTCAGCAGCGAAAGAAAAGGTTGGC
>NW_023624493.1:1070-3752 GCF_014905685.2 Nematolebias whitei | reverse complement strand
TTGCCATTTAGAACATACCATTTCACAGAGACGACAGATTTCATGACTTCTATTTCAAAAAAGTCTTTGACTTTTTTTTTTACATATTCAATATTTTTAACATCTGATACAGGACCAGATTCTTTTTCTTTTGCAAAAAGAGGATGTTCAGTCCCTAATTCATTCTGACAACACTCAAGAAACTGATTGTGGTTTGCTAGTGATTTACAAACATTTTTAAAATTTAACTTAGAAGCCCACTGTTTAAAATATGAGTGCTTGGCCTCAAAGCGCATACACATACTCCTTATTAAAGGTCCAAGGGATAAGATTTGACTGGGAAGATGCAACATATAATGTTGCTTAGGTATTATATTGGCTTCAGGGAAAAGTTGCTTAAATTGATACAGATGTTTTTCTATCATACTTCTGAGTTGCAACACTGTTTGTAAAGAAATAATGGGAGCAAGAACTATTTGAACTATCTCAATTAATTTTCTAATAAATGCAACATAATCATTGTCCACATCATACAAAAGAAAAGGTAGTATTTTTAAAAGAATTAACATCTGTCCACAAGATTGCTTCAATTTGTTGTCGTTAGCTGCTAAAGTGCCAAAGCTAATGGGACAAGGTTTATCCCGTATTTCAAGAGGTAAGGAAAATTTTGAATGTCTGAATTAAACTTATCTAACTGTAACTGTCCTGAGAGAATGAGGTGTTTTAATACAAATTTAACTTCCATTGATGCAACACCTTCAAAAATAACATGCATTATGTCCTGGGGAGTTTGTTTGATCAGGTCAAATGCAGGAAAATCAACTAGTTTACTTCTTCTATTAATTCCATAAGTAGTTTTAAGAGATGCTTTCAATGAATCTGTGCTTGCTTTATCTATTTCAAAACACTGCTTGATGTGTTTTTCCAAAGTTCTTTGCACAAACTTTTTCTCCTCAAAAATACTTTGCATATCTTCAAAATTGCATTTGCAGTGTCTACATTTGCTGTGAGCAAAACCAACCCCTTCTTTAAAGCCAGCAATTGCATGTTGGGCTAGTGTGTCTCCACAAATAGCTATGACAGCACCAAATAATTCAAATTCACCATATGACATTTCAATTCTTACACCATTGTAAAGCTGTGTTAGATCTTGAAGAATTATTTTAAGTACAACATCAACACCCCACTCAGAAATGTCATTTGCTTTAGCAATAGCAAGAAGTCGTATTGCAGCTAACTTTGACCTAAATTTTGGATCAATATTACCTAAAGTATAATAAAACATGACCAATTTGTTTGCTGAAGCGTGGGACCCTAAGGGGTTACATATTTCAATTTCATCAGTATACAATATTAATTGCAATGCATTTGGCCTGCGAGAAAATAAAGGATGAGATGTAAAGAAAGATCCGTCTATAAAATCGTAAAAGAATCCCTGTCTGTGTTTTTGTGGTGCAGTCTTTAACATGGAAAAGATTCTCTCATTAGTTAGTAACTGCTTTAGACTTTCAATTAGTGGTACATAGTAAAAACTTTTGTTCCTTATGGACATGACCCTTGAAGTACCCTGCTTTACCCAACAAATCTTTTGGGACACAACTTCCTCTGGGTTGACTATACTAAATAGATCCCCTATGGCCCGATTCTGTCCATATGCAATAGTGGAGAAAGGATCTGTGAACATATCAAAAGTAGCTAAAACCTCATCTTGAATTTGAGTGTTTATCTCAGCATGATTTTCAAACACTGTTCTCAGTCTTTCCTTGAGGGTATCCAGAAGAACTGCTTGATATTGTTGGACTCCTGAGATGATATGGCAGACCGTTCTCTGTGAAAGTATTGGAAACTTACGTTATTTTCTGATATGATATATATATATATATATATATATATATATAACTAATCCATTACAACTATAATATACCTGGGACAAGTGGCTCTGTTCTTGGACACTGATGGCAAAAGCTGCAGCAGATCTGGTTATGTCCTGTCTGGGCAAGGATGTTGCAGCACCAGCTTCTTCCTTTAGAGCAGAATAATAAAGTTACTCGAAACACCAGGCAAATCAATATTCTTGGATAACATGTCCTCAGTCATTACTCAAAAAACAAACAAACAATAAATTGAAAGACAATGATCAATGTTAAAAGTTATGAATATTCAATTATTTGAAATGAAGAACTGTAAGAAATGGAAAATAAATTAAACAAAAAATATAAACAATATAAAAGAAGGTGTGCAGAAAACCATTTTCTGATGAGACAAGAATCCGGATTGGGTTCACAAGAATAAGATTGTTTTTAGTTTTAAATAATTCATTTTTGTCTGCACTTAATTAAAGTTATTAGTTTGTTTACGTGTTAAATTATTTATGTTTTTTTACATTATATAATTTAGATTTGAACTGAGAATTTGTAATTAGTATTTATAGATGTACAGGACATACTTTTTGCATGTGTTCATTTTTTTATTAAATAATTATTTTAAAAATTGTTCTTGTGCATGTTTTGGCATTATTTCTGGCCAATAGCTTTTTTCAGTTTCCAAGCACTGTGTGTTGTCTGTGACTCACACACAAAATCCTGTCTAATAAACTATTTAAACATGCTAAAAATGAATTTTACAGATTACAGCCATCAATCAAAGACATTATTTTATCAATTGAAAATATTGAAATTAAATATTTTAGTTAACTATAATATT
>NW_023624493.1:0-1060 GCF_014905685.2 Nematolebias whitei | reverse complement strand
AAAAATAGGGGGCAGATATAAGACTTTTTTCTTCTTTCTGCTACCTTTCATTTTATTTAATTTGTATATGTATGTATGTATACTTATTTATCTATCTATTTATTTGTTTATTTATTTAATCATGGCGATTTTCAATCAACCAAAAATCTGCATCACATTAGATTAAATGATCTAAAAGTTAATAACAGTTCAAAGCAGAAAACAAGTGAAATTACATTTTAAATGTTTAGTTTAAATTTAACACTTACCCTGATTGGGCTGTCCACGACCTGAGGTCCCTGGGTTTCAGGCAAAGATGCATCAGTAGATATTTCCAAAGTGTTTAATGTTGCTCTAGTAGTACAGTTCGCAAAGACTGAAACACCAAATTTTTCTGACCCCAAATATTGTTGAGCTGGGGGAATACGCCATCCACTCGGTGGGCTTCCATTTGTCAAATACATAGGGTGCGTCCGTTTAATGTGGCGAAAGAAAGAGTAGAAAACTCTGAAATCCTGTTCACAACCATCTATTCCACAGTAAACCCAAAAATCCTGACTTCGACCATGGACTGCATTTATGTGGCTAAGGAGCACCTTCAGAGTTAAAGCAACAAAGACGAAACAGATCATACACCTCCAGAGCGCCATCATGAACTGTTTTTGCGCCTTTTCTTCCGCGTCTCTGTGTAACTAGGCAACAGACGAGAGGCATCATGGGAAAGGTAAGCGTATACTTAATTATATGATTTTATACGCTTAAGTTATATTATGTCGATTTATTTTTATGTGATAAGTTTTTTAAAAATTAATTCATTAGCGTTTTGATTTTAAAAATAATTTGCTGCGCATGCGCATTCTCGCTTCTTGTCGCTTGGTGACGTCACACTGACTAGGGACTCGCACGTGCATTTTACCCCCGCTTTGTCAACAGTCAAGACGTTCTAGAACAGACTATTATTTATCTAAACGAAGCATAAAAATAATTAAAGGTCAGTAACACAGTTTTAATTACTAATTATAAGGTGTGAAAAACATTACAGCACAACGGGGATATTCAGGTGAAGTCGCATTTTTATGGC
>NW_023624492.1:0-3752 GCF_014905685.2 Nematolebias whitei | reverse complement strand
TTCAGAGACAAACAATTACATTAATAAGATATATGCATATAAATGGAGCATTAAGAACGAACCGTCGCCGTGTGCGCCTCCCGGAAATGCTCTCTGTGCATGCGTCATTTATCCTTAGCTACTATGAGATTATATTTAAAGGTCAACTAGTTAGAATTAGCAAACATTTTCTATAAACATAGTTCAATCTTGGAAGAAAGACACGCACACCCTTTATGTGACATGACATTTGAGTGCTTGATAGGAATTATAAAAATGTATAAAATATTAAATCCAACAGTTCCAAAGGTAGAAATGTTAAATGACCCTTCTCTGGGACTTCTAGTGTTAAAAGGAGGTCAATTTTGGTATTAGGGTAGAGTTTTACTTATTTTAGTGTGTTGGGTAATTATCTTTTACTAGGAGTGTTGTAGTGTTTTTTTGTATTTTTATAAAGGTTATTCGTTTGGTATTTTTTACAGGTTTGAAGGGTTTTAACCATGGGTCTGGTCCAGGACCCCTGGAGGGTTGCAGTAAGTTTGGGTGGCGTGGCAGTGTTACTCACTTCCATCTGGAAACATCCAAAAGGGTGTGATCTCCCATGAATATGGGGAGATCAAAAGAGGGATTGTTGGATTTCATATTTTTATACCTTTTTATATTTCCTATCAAGCATTCAAATGTCATGTTATACAAAGTGTGTGCGTGTCTTTCTTCAAGGGTTGAACTATATTTATAGAAAATGTTTACTAATTCTAACTATTTTACCTTTACATATAATCTTATATTAGCTAATGATAATTTTACAAGTTCACATTTGATATATTACAAGCAATCAAATCAAGCCAGGAGGCAGGTAAGATACTGACTACTGACTACCTCAGGAGGTAAGAGTCCTGTCCGCTTTCACACACACACACACACACACACACTGACTGATTAACATAAATAAAACCTAGAACACATTTCTTTAATTTAGACTTAATATCGTTTGACTAAGTAAAATCCCTCAGGTTCTCTCTTAATAATAAATTCATGATTAGATGCTCCACAACAGAGTGTTAACAGTCTAAACGCAGACAAAGAAACCAAGCTTCCATAAAACTTATCTCTGGAATGCAGTAAGAGGGGGCCTTCAGGGGGCGGGCTAGACCCGTAACCATAGCAACCTCGGGTCTAAACCAATCAGAAAGCTAGCCTTCTCAAACTTTGATAAAAGCCAAGAATAACACACGCCCAGCAAGCATTTCCGGGGAAGCGCAGACCGAGACGGTTCGTTCTTTAATGCTCCAAATATATGCATATATTTTACAAATGTAATTGTTTGTCTCTGAATACCTGTAACTCCTGTTTGTCAAATAAATCTTTTGAACTAAGGTGACCGTCTCAGCTGTCTTGAACACGATTGTGGAGAAAAGCCACAACAGAACGCCTCTCCTCCATTGCCAGCCCTCCTCCTTGTTGACAGTCTTGTCAACTGGTTGAAAACAACAATGTCCATGCTCAATAATCCAGGTATAAAATCCAACATTTTTCAGTCAGGTTATCTGGACAGTTTCTTTTTTTTTTTGTGCTGAAACGTTTCGCCTTTGATCCGGAAGGCTTCATCAGTCAAGGAAACACACAAAAAAAAACCTATTCTTCCCCCAACAGCTGACTCCAAAGTGGAACAAACCAGTTCTGCTTCTGATAAGATGGTCTCTTTGGTATGACTCTCCTCCATTTCCAGCCCTCCTCCTTGTTGACAGTCTTGTCACCTGGTTGAAAACAACAAAGTCCATGCTCAATAATCCAGGTATACAATCCAACATTTTTCAGTCAGGTCATGTGGACAGTTTCTTGTTTTGTGCTGAAATGTTCTTAGTCATGACACCATCTTAGCACCAACGTAACTGGTTTGTTCCACTTTGGAGTAAGCTGTTGCTGTTGTTGTTGTTTTCAACCAGTTTGACAGGAATATCAACAAGGAAGAGGGCCGGCAATGGAGGAGGGGGCGTGCCAAAGACACCGTCTTAGCACCAACATAACTGGTTTGTTCCATTTTGGAGTAAGCTGTTGGGGGAAGAATCAGTTTTGTGTTGTGTGTGTCCTTGACAGATTGTAAGGGTTTCCAGTGTGTTCTCTCCACAGACTCTTGAGCTCCTGCAGCAGAGTTAATCACGCTCAGCTGCTGGCCATCTCCCTATTTACCTCCAGGACTATATGAGGCTGCATTCTTGCTTCATCCAGTTCCGGAGCATATCTTGTTGAGGGTACTTGTGCTCCTGGCCCTTCAGTGTTTATATATATTTTGAAATACTTACCTGTGTTTTTTCTTCGCTTCTGACAGACCTTGTTTTTTTTCCTGCGCCTTCAGTCCTGGACGTTTCATGCTTACCTGTGGATTGCTCAAGTTTCTCCTCGTGGACTACAACCAAACTACTACCCCTCCTGCCTCGACCTCCATGCTCCACCTCTGCATCGACCTCTTGCTGGAATTTGGATTCATTATATCTCCACCCTGTGTCATCCCACCTGTCATTCACAGGAAGAGGAATATTATTTTTTCCGCCTATCATATCATCCATCCTCCAATCAATAAGGCACTAATCGTCTCCCGTTTCCCTTCCAGGGGTCTTCCAGTTTCAGCTCCTTTGTATATAAGACTGTGATTATTATTATTATTATTATTATTATTATTATTATTATCACTGTAAAATAAATCAACCTTTTTTATTTATGATCTTGAGTCAGTTGTCCTTCAGTTCTTTCTGGGTACACTCCGTCATAATGACACTTATTAAGCCTTCCGGATCGAAGGTGAAACGTTTCAGCACAAAAAAAGAAACTGTCCAGATGACCTGACTGAAAAATGTTGGATTGTATACCTGGATTATTGAGCAAGGACGTGGTTTTCAACCAGTTTGACACGACTGTCAACAAGGAAGAGGGCCGGCAATGGAGGAGGGGGCGTACCAAAGAGACCATCTTATCACAAGCAGAACTGGTTGAGGACATCTGACGGAGTCGGATCTGCTCATTCACACACAACCTGCTGTTCTTCTCCAAAATAGTAATTTTATTAAGTGTTTACAAATGTAGGTAAATGTTGCTGTATAACAACTCGTTAAAAAACACCAAATATTCAAAATTTTCTGTGAGAAGACCCACGGACCCCCCAACCCCCATCCCCACGCGCACCCCTTGCCTGCCTGCTGTTCCGTCATCAATCAGTTTACAAATTTAAGCCCTGACCTTAGTCCTTTAGCCTGGATGATCTCTACTCACTTTAGAGACAATTCAGCAGCAGATCCATAAACTATACATCCATAGTATAATCTGGACTTTTATCAAGGATGCATGTGTTCCATTTCATCCCAGAGGCGGTGCTTAAAGCACTGAATGATCATTCTTGCACATGCGCAGGTCGAGTATTTTATGCCAACATAGTCACGTAACCCCCACGTGACAACAGTAGCCCAGTCCCTTTCATCTTCTCGCATGCAGGTGGTAAGAGGTTTACTTTTTCTGCTTGACGCTGGTAGCCTTGAGACTACGGTTGGAGCTGCGAGACTGTCTCGCCCTCCAGAGGCTGCATAAGCTGGTATCCTCCAAACGATTGTACTTCAACTGGTAAGTTGTTGTTTTTTTTCTGTTGACCCGGTGGTAGCGCGTTCGGTAGCCGCATCGGGTTTCCTTATTGGCTAGAAGTACGGCGTTTTGCCGTTTTTTTCTGCAAGTACAGAATGTCACGAATCACGTCTGTCAGTTAGGTTTTTGTGTCACTCTGTTCA
>NW_023624491.1:0-3753 GCF_014905685.2 Nematolebias whitei | reverse complement strand
GGTGTGAGTGAGAGAGTGAATGGTTGTTTGTCTCGTTTGTCTCTATGTGTCCCTGTGATGGACTTGCGACCCGTCCAGGGTGTACCCCGCCCCTCGCACAGTGATTGCTGGACATGGGCACCAGCGACCCCCGTGACCCAAAATGGAATAAGCAGGTAAAGAAAATGGATGGATGGATGGATAGTTGCTGAGAGTGATCCTCAACACATACTCCGAGTGCAAACCAACCATGTAATAGCTTTGTTTAAAACTATTAAAGCCTACTTTATTTGACTGTTTGCAAAATATCTCATGAACAGCTGAACGTTTTATTCAAATGTTCAAAAAGTAATGACTTGATGTATGTCTACAACTGATGAACGTTTAAAGCCAGCCCAGTTCAAGACAGCTACTGTAGCTAACTGAGTTTATCCAACACAAAAATGGAGAAAACTCTTGTCAGTTGTACATATATTGTTCTACAATTTGGTGTGGTAGTAGCTGAAAGTTATTCACAAAACATACTTCAAACAGTAAGATTGCATGAGATTGGTCATGAAGTTGTTTTCCTGATTTAACCAGAACTGCTTGAACTTTAATTTGAAAGTCAGGTTTGAAGGTTTAGCTGGGTTTTATTGAATGTGTCAAAATGCTCTCAAATTAAAATAAGGACGGACCGAACTGATCTGAAAATTATAACATCCAATGTTTACTTAAAATGCTACAAAAATACCAATTTTATGTTGAAATGGAGACTTTTTACTTGAAAAAAGCACAGAGAAACACTGTTAGCTTAGGAAGTTTATCATTAAGCAGAACGCAACGATTTGTTTCATGAAAGGACAAGTCGTTCTGAAACTTCGGGACAACTTTGTAAAAACAAAGAAAAAAAAAAGAGAGCGTAGCTTGATCCCAACCAAAGGATTGTGGGACAAAGTCTGTGTAAAACATTTGGATTAATCTATAATTTAAAGAATGATCACATTAAATCATCTATGAAAGTTACAAGTTAACACTTAGAAGTTTAACAAGTTGTATTTTGAATGCTACTGCCCCAACACACCTAAAACGTGATTGCATTCATACTTATTTCACTGAGTCACAAAGAAAAAACATTTTTGGATTATAAAAAGTGAATACAGTCAAGTTCAGTTGAGATACGAAAAAAAAAATTGCAAAACAATATGTCCTTTCATGAAGAAGAAATTCATGTTTTAAGCACAGTCAGTTTGCTAATGAATCTCATTACCTGGGAGGGGTTTGACATCTTTTTTAGCTGAATCATTTTGATTTCAACATAAGATTTGATGCTTTGGTACCATTTTCTATATTGTACTGTCTATTAGGATTTTATTTATGTTTATATGGCAACTTTAGAGCATTTTGGTTCATTTGGAAAATGGACCAAAGGAATGGCGCAATAACGTTCCAACGCAGAGCTGTTTGACCAGCAGTTATATTCAACGTATGCATCAACATTGCTAATAAGTGAAATAAATTAGAAACATGATACATGCTAATTGTATTGTTTGCATTCCAATCGACCCTAAATACTTTTGGTTGAGTTGGATGGTGGTGACCAAATTGGTGAAGACATGGAAAGAAATTTTAAAGGGCGGGGTTTATCTCAGCTTACGTTATAACTAGAGCCTGAGCAATATATCAGTAGAGCTGATATTTTAGGCCAATATAGATGTTTAGGGCTTTATCGGTATCTGTGATAAATGTCTCATTATACACCGATATAAGCACTTCTAATTTTCACCCCTAAAATGTTGGGAACCAGCCGTAACTGTACAATGTATCCAGCAGAGGGTGCATGAAGACTACTTTCAAGTCATGGCCGTTCACTTAGGTTTCACTTTCAGAGCAGCCAAAGCAGGGAGCAATACTGTACTGTGTATTGCGTATTTTGTTGAACAGAGCACGGTAAGTTTATTTTAACTGATCTGTAAAATAAAAACAATCAACAATAATAAATTATCTTTCAACCCGCTTGTCATTAGCTACGTGCCTCTCAAGTTAGATAACCTAGCCTATTACCTTGTAAAACTTTATCCAGAACAATAAATCTAACTTAGCAGTAAATATATATTATTGTTAATAACGTTATTTTTGTCATCCTCAATGAAATGCTTTGTTGGTCAGAAACCTTTACTTCTCTGCAAAGAAATTTTAAAAAGCTACTGTGGTCAATATTAATTAGTCCTTCACCATATATGACTGGTTGTTTAAACAATGAACAGGGAAGGGTGTTTCTTTGTTTAATTTATATTTTTGTAACACACTTGATAACTTTATGGTGAAAAGTGGACGATAGAAAATGTTAAAGCACGTTAGGAAGACTGTTTTTATGACCAGTGCACCACTTGTAAACCTACTGTGTGTCTAGTTATAGCGTGGATCTGATTTGCTTAGCTTCATGATTGATAACAGTTGCGCTAAATAAATAAGTCCTGCTCCACTTGCTATTCACTTAGATTCCTGGTGGTTTACAAATCTAAAAACAAATCCTCTATTATATAGGTTATTGGCGGTCGCCTTTCCCTCCCAATATCGGTATCGGCGATAGCCAAAATTTCCATATCAGTCAGTTATAACCATAATATTTAATAATATTACAAATCTTTGCTTTTCTCAGTCTTGCAGGACAGTGTGGTGAACATTACTTTAGGTAATAATCCTGAGTCAGGGATTTATCCGTTTTTCTTAGGAATGTTTTGGTTAAGGCTGTATTTTTAGTATTTTATCATTATGCCGCACTAAAATAAGCACAATTATTGTTTTGTGGTTTCTCCAGTTTGTCTTTATTTAGTGCATGCTGCAAAAGCAATTATAGTCTCTTCTTGATCAGCGTGTACACTGTTTATTTGTTCCCTATAGGAGAGGATTGTTCCGTTTTCTTTTCGATGTTAGCCGAATCCATAAATCTGACCTGCTGTGATGAACTTTAGGAAAGGAGTAAAAGTGTGAGGCATCATTTCTATGTCTGTGATAGAAAAAAGTCCTACAGATGGAGAAACAGCTGGTTATCTTATTTATCTACATAGCAAAAGATGACTAAAAGGTTGTTCTGGAAGTCACATCTTTACTTCTGTTGCTCTTTAGGCAGTCTGGTTGTACCGCTCTACATTCACTAATAAAGGTTAAACTTAACGCAAATTGAAGAATCGATGAATGAACTTGAGACTTGTTGTTCAGGCTGACGTTTAATACACCTTATTATATTCTGTTGTTTATCATATATCTTAGCTCCATCTTTTTTATACTTTATATTTTTGCTATTTTTGGGTGTAACTGGGACCTTGGGTACACCGTTTCGTTCCACCTCATGTACCACATGTGATGCGAATGACGATAAAGAACCTTGAACCTTGCATCATTTGGACCTTTTTTAAGATGCACTAAAGTGGAGCATAAAACTAACCAGCCTTTACAATCAAAAGAGCCATTTTTGCCCCTTCGCTCACTAAATTAAAAATGTCCAGAGCCGCAAAACCTGCTACGATTGTCATAATCAACTGGTGGCCCATGGGCCATTTTAAGTTTGTTAGAGGGGGCTTTTCTGGCTAGTAGGTGTGAAATTATAAAACTAAAAACATCGAATGATTTCTAACATTTATTGATGTTTTTACATTTTGAGACAAAATAAAATATTGGATTCCGACCATCTTCCATTCATATGTCTTTACTCGTTTCTTCGTTTTCAGGTTGCAAGGGGTCACTGGTGCCCATGTCCAGGTCGCAAGTCTATCACAGATGACTGGATTCTTG
>NW_023624490.1:0-3754 GCF_014905685.2 Nematolebias whitei | reverse complement strand
ATAAATGTCAGCTATCGTTTTTGAACAGCGTTGTACATTAAACTTCTCTTGGGCAGGAAACTGCGAACCTGCTATGAATGTCAGCTCGCATTTTTGCACCGCGTTGTTCATTGAACTGCTCTTGGGCAGCCAACTGTGATAGTGCTATGAATGTCAGCTATCGTTTTTGAACAGCGTTGTACATTAAACTACTCTTGGGCAGCAACCTGTGAGAATGTTATGAAGGTCAGCTCGCATTTTTGCACCGCGATGTCCATTGAACTGATCTTGGGCAGCAAACTGTGAAACTGCTATGAATGTCAGCTATCGTTTTTTGCACTGTGTTGTACAATTAACTGTTTTGAGACGGCACAATAAAGTTGTAGGACGTGGCACAGAGCATCATGTCTTGGAGTTGGGTGAAAAACAGGTGTCGTTTTGCGCCCCATTGTACAATGAACTGCTCTTAGGCATTAAACTGTGAAACTGCTATGAATGACAGCTCTTCTTTTACACCGCTTTGTACAATGAACTGCTCTTAAGCAGCAAAATGTGAAACTGCTATGAATGTCAGCTCTCGTTTTTACACAGCGTTGTACATTAAACTGCTCATTGGCAGCAAACTGTGAAACTGCTTTGAATGTCAGCTCTCGTTTTTGCACTGCGTTGTACATTAAACCTCTCAAGGGCAGCAAACTGTAACACTGCTATGAATGTCAGCTCTCGTTTTAAAACCGCTTTGGATTCAGGTGCTTTGACAGATGCACGCTAGGTTGAGAAGTGGTGGAAGCTAGATGATTCCTTGTGCGATGTTGAATGTTTCATGGTGATATTGTGGGTGGCATTCTGCTGTGCATGTTGTTTTGTCATGGTGGTCTCTCGTCTTATCTTCTTCTCTTTTATTATTTATTTATTCTTCTTTCTTCTCTTTCTTTAAAAAAAAAAAAAAAATTGAGCAATGATGATAAGTTCATTGAAACACTTAACAATGTTTCTACACTTAAACTGAGCTCACAAAAAAAAAAAAAAAAAAACCCGCTTTGTACAATGAACTGCACTTGTGCAGAAAAATGTGAAATTGCTATGAATGTCAGCTTACATTTTTGCACCGCGTTGTTCATTGAAATGCCTTTGGGCAGCAAAATGTGAAACTGTTATGAATGACAGCTCTCATTTTACACCGCTTTGTACAATGAACTGCTCTTAAACAGCAAACTGTGAAACTGCTATGAATGTCAGCTCTCGTTTTTACACAGCGTTGTACATTAAACAGCTCATGGGCAGCAAACTGTAAAACTGCTATGAATGACTGCTCTCATCTTTGCACCGCTTGTATATTGAACTGCTCCTGGGCAGCAAACTGTGAAACTGCTATGAATGTCAGCTCTCGTTTTTGCACTGCGTTGTACATTAAACATCTCAAGGGCAGTAAACTGTGACACTGCTATGAATGTCAGCTCTCGTTTTAAAACCGCTTTGTACAATGAACTGCACTTGGGCAGCAAACTGTGATATTGCTATGAATGTCAGCTCTCATTCTTGCACAGTGTTGTACATTAAATAGCTCATGGACGTCAATTTGTGAAACTGCTATTAATGACTGCTCTTATCTTTGCAACGCGTTGTAAATTGAACTGCTCTAGGTCAGAAAACTGTGAAAATGCTATGAATGTCAGCTCTCATTTTTGCACAGAGCTGTACATTAAACAGCTCATGGGCAGCAAACTGTGAGACTGCTATGTTTGTAATCTCGTTATTGCACTGCGTTATACATTAAACAGCTCATGGGCAGCAAACTGTGAAACTGCTATGAATGTCTGCTCTCGTTTTTGAACCGCGTTGTCCATTGATCTGCTCTTGGGCAGCAAACTATGAAACTGCTATGATTGTCAACTCTCGTTTTTGCACAGCGTTGCACATTAAACAGCTCATGGGCTGTGTAGTGAACTAGGCCTGAGGTCAAAAACCTTGACCTAAAGACCATATGGGACATAACTTGTCATTTCATTGATTTGCATCCAGAAATACAGGTTGACCCATCCTGAGACTTTCTTTCTTGAATCAATCAAGTAAAAAAGGACTATTCTCTATGATCATTACTATTTTACAAATGTTTTGATAATCAAATTGTGTTAGTTCAAACAATGTTTACATGTTGAAGTGAACTACTCATTTTTAAATCAACTGTGAAACAGTATAATGATTGTTAATCCTCATTCAAAGAAGAAATCAAGTTAATATGCATTTCTTGATTTTCTGTCTTCAATGAGCGAAGTTGTAAGTGTGTCGAAGTTCAAGTTTCGGTCAACTGAAAGTTTACTGAAAAGAAATGTCATGTTTAACTTTTACAGCAAGATACTGGAAGAGGTGGCTCCACGAAGTCTGAATTCTCCATAACAATCTTTCTGTCTGTTCTTAAACAATCTTAATCTTTTCCTTGACTTTTCATAACACCTTACATCACAAAACACACCTCTGTTTGGGTCCATTGACCAATCAGAAACTCCCAGATGAACCGGAAATAGAGCTCTTTAAATTGTCGGTACTTCCTAGTTCAAGAGGAGAAGTTTTGAGTCGACAGTAGAGTTTGGAGGCGAGTTGGGAAACAGGAAAATCCTGACATGACCACAGAGCTTTTCCGAGTCTTATGGGATTATAACATTTTCCACCTCTGGGTGGAACTCTGACGGACTCCACTCGTGAGTCCACTCGTGAGGTGAATTTGTGTCGGACGGAATACCGTCACTACTTCGGACGATTCACAGCTGTTCCTACGGAGACGCTGAAAGGGTGTGTTAAATGGAACTTCGTACCAGGGACATCTCCAGGTAAAAAGTCGATTTATAACACCTAAGTGTACTGGGGAAGAAGCTGAAAGAGCCCAGAAAGTGCCGTTCTGAATGCTGACACAAACAAACCCCTCACCCATCTTTTTCTCCCTTTAAACTTCATCTTTCCATCTTTAAACTCTCCTATCTGCTAGCAAATTAATCCAGATGTTTTCAGAAATGTCTGTGGTGAAGCAACGGAAAATCATGGCCGTATGGTTTTCCTAGTTGTAAAGCTGATTAATTATGTCGTTATTCTCAATTCTTGCCAATTAATGTAAATGTGTGATGTGTTAAACTTGATTCTGTTAATAAATGACCGCATTCATTTTGATGGGTCAAAGATAATTAACGTCTCACGTCCACATTTTATTACATTCAATGCACGTACATTATACAGTCCAGAAAAATGAAAGAATCCGTTTTAACAGTATGAATATATCTCATCTGTATGTCTTACTACAGCTGCAAACTGTGAGACTGCTTTGTTTGTCAGCTCTTCTTTTTGCACAGCGTTGTACATTAAACTGCTCATGGGCAGCAAACTGTGAGACTGCTATAAATGTCTGCAATCGTTTTTGAAAAACATTGTACATTAAACTGCTCATGGGCAGCAATCTGTGAGACTGCTATAAATGTCAGCTATCGTTTTTGAACAGTGTTGTACATTAAACTTCTGTTGGGCAGCAAACTGTGAGACCGTTATGAATGACAGCTCTCGTTTTACACCGCTTTGTAGAATGAACTGCTTTTGGGCAGCAAACTGTGAAACTGCTATGAATGTCAGCTCGCATTTTTGCACTGCGTTGTTCATTGAACTGCCTTTGGGCAACAAACTGTGAGAGTGCTATGAATGTCAGGTATCGTTTTTTAACAGCGTTGTACATTAAACTTCTCATGGGCAGGAAACTGCGAACCTGCTATGAATGACAGCTCTCGTTTTACAA
>NW_023624489.1:0-3754 GCF_014905685.2 Nematolebias whitei | reverse complement strand
TTATTTATCTAATAAACAATTCAAACAAACATTTACTGTAAGTAACAAAAACAAATAAATAACTCGCATAATTTTTCAATTAACAAACATTTTCAATGAATTACATTCATATATATTTTTTTAACAATTTGATTTTTACCAGTTTCTTCAATACCAAGATTGATTTGGCTTCCTTAATATCTGTCTCTAAGTCATTCCATAAACCAACACCCTGAATTAAGGTAGATCTTCCCTTTAAACTAGTTCTGAACTGCGGTTTTACAAAAACATCTTTCCGCTTAAGATTGTAACAGCTTGATCTTTTCACAAAATACATTTGAATATTAGAAGGTAGTGTATTTGTATGTGCTCTATACATAAGTGACAAAATGTTATAATCCACCAAATCATAGAATTTCAACAGTTTCATTTGATTAAAAAAAATACTTGATGGATGATAATAATGTTTTCTTGTGATAATTCTTACAACTCTTTTCTGCAATAAAAAAATAGGCTTTGTAATTGATTTACACGCTTTTCCCCAAACATTAACACAATAAACCAAGTGTGGAACAACAATTGTATTACACAACAAAAACAATGCTTTATCGTTTAGTAGATACCTAACTCTATAAAAAATTGCAATAGATTTGGATATTTTCGTTTTAACAGAATTTATATGTTGTTTCCACGACAGTTTATCGTCAATGATGACACCCAAGAATTTCACCTCATTAACTCTACAAATCCTACATCGAAGGGAAGAGAATTTTTTAGCTGAAGTTCGAGCACTGTTTAGATGTTTAGATGAAACTTGAAGCTTTTCTGTTACAGTGGAGATTGTTTAGTTTTTCAAGGGTCTATTAAGGGGACTCTACTCTCAGGGTTTTTTACTCTACCTCCTATAACCTAAGTTTTTTATTTTTTATTTGTTTTCTATTGTTATTTTCTTAATGTGTTCAGTATTCAATTTAAAGACTGAGATTCTATTTTCTTCTTTTAATGCAAGAGGGCTCAAAGACTATTAAGCGTAAGGCTGTTTTTTTATTTTGCAAAGGTCAAAAGGCTAACTGTTTCTTTCTTCAAGAGACACACTCGGAGTTTGATGTGAAGTTTTGGACTCAACAATGGGCTGATAAGATCATTTTTAGTCATGGCACAAATCGTTCTGCAGGAGTAGCTATTTGTTTCAATAGATGTCCAGGAAAGGTTCTTTTTCAGGAAGTAGACGACGCTGGACACTGGGCAGCAGGTGTTTGAGATATTGACAGCAATTTGTTCATCATTGTTAATGTTTATGGATACAACAACGACCAAAAAAAACAAACAGTTATTACATCAAGTCACAACAATTATAAAAAAAATGCAGTTGAATTATCCCACTGAGCACGTTGTTGTTGGGGGTGATTTTAATTGAACTCCAGATGAATGATGGACAGATGCCCTTCCAAACTATCTCAGGTGACATTAAACCCAATCATGGATGACTTTATGAATACCAATAAACTTGTTGATGTTTGGAGAAACATAAACTCTAACATTAGACAGTATACTTGGTTTAAACCTAACGGGCAATCAAGATCAAGAATTGATTATTGGTTAATTACAGATTCTATACTTGAACACGTCACAGAAGCCAAGATCTCTTGTAGCCCTTTAAGTGATCACTGCACCATAAACCTGCGAATATCCAAAAATGATGCAAAAAATAATTTCAAAGGTTACTGGAAATTCAATGCTAACTTATTAAAGAATGACGAATATTGTAAAAGTATTAGTAAAATAATTCAAGATGTAAAAAATGACAAAAGTTTAGTGACAGCAATACAAAAATGGGAATTCTTCAAATTTACTGTTAGAAAATTTTCTATTTCCTTGAGCAAAAAATTACAAAAAGAGACAAATGGAAGAAACTAAACTAACCAAGGAACTAATCTTATATTATCATAAATCTGACTGGAGTGAGGAAGACAAAATTAATATGAATAATTTACAATGTAAACTGGATGAATATTATCAAAATAAAGCCCGTGGAGCATACATACGGTCAAGAGCCAGGTGGCTGGAAGAGGGTGAGAAAAATACTTCATATTTTTGTAATTTGGAAAAACAAAGACAGATGAAAAATACAGTTAACAGTCTCATAATTAATGGTGAGGAAGTTACAGAAACAAAACAAATAGCCAGAGAAGTTAAGGACTTTTACAGTCATCTGTTCACATCCTCATATTCTAAACAAGACTCTGAATCCTTTTTTATAAAAATTAAAAATGTTATCCCTAACATTGATGAGACATTTAGGTCCATTTGTGGAGAGGATTTTCAAATAGAAGAATTTGACTGTGTTATTAAAAGAGTAGCATCAGATGAAGCTCCTGTATTACAGCAAATTTTTACAAATTCTTCTGGAAGGACATAAAAATACTGTTGTTTGATGCAGTTATGGAGTGTATTCATAAAAAAGAATTGATGACAACAGTGAAACAGGGTGTCATCATATTGATACCCAAACCAGGAAAAGATAAAACAAACTTGAATCATTTCAGACCCATCACACTTCTCAACACAGATTATAAAATATTTACTACAGTTCTTGCAGCTCGGTTAAAAGAAGGTTTATCTGATATAATTAGCTCCACTCAGTCTGGTTTTCTCAAAGGTAGATCAATTAATAACAATATTAGTCTGGTTCTAGATTTAATTGAATATGCCCACTTAATCCCTGATGACGGTATGATCTTATTTCTGGATTTTCAGAAAGCTTTTGATTCGGTGGAGCATCCTTTCATTTTTGAAACATTCAAACATTTTGGCTTTGGTGAGAAGTTTTTAAACATAATCATAATGCTGCATACAGATGTTAACAGCTGTGTTTCCTTAGCAGAAGGAACAAGTCCCAGATTTACAATAAAAAGAGGGATTAGACAAGGATGCAGTGTTTCACCCCTACTGTTCATCACCGTTACTGAGCTCTTGGCTATCTCAATAAATTTGGAAAAGTGTGATTTAATGAGTATTCATGATTGTTCTCAGTCATCTTATTACAACATACTGGTCAAACTGGAGGTTCGATATCTGGGCATTTGGGTCACAAAAACTGCAAGCAATTGTGTCAAACTGAATGTTGACAATAATATTACTAAAAGCAAATTGATATTAAATAACTGGTTGCAGAGAGACTTAACTCTTTCTGGTAGGACATTACTAACCAAAATGGAGACTCTATCAAGTCTGGTTTACCCTGCATCCTCCATAGCCATACCTCCAAAGATTATTAAGGAAATTAATAAATTAAACTTTAACTTTATTTGGAGAAATAAACATCATTCGGCCCTCATGCTAAGACGCCCATAGAAGTGTTTCCTAGTGTAAAGGTTAAACCCCTCCCTCTTGAACTGGAAGGACGGCGTGCCTCGCCGCCTCCTCCTAAGAAAGTTGAGAGAAAACAGTCTGTTCAAACTAACAAACCGCGTCCTGAAGGTGCGCGCTGGGACAAAAAAGCTCCTCTTTCAGAGGATGAACGTGATTATCGTAAAAGGGGTAAGCGTAGGACGCAAAGATATGGGAACCCATATCATCAGGGGCAGTACGTAAAGGAACCCCCGAAAGACGTACCTGACCGTCCCCCACCTCGGCCGAAACGAACCGAGGCGAAAAAATCACAAAAGTTCCAGAAACAGAGCCCTACACCTCTGAGCTCGGAAGAGACAGAGAAAATACGCAGGTTGTTAGAAACTTTGAAACACACTGACACGGGAACCCAACCAGGAGCACT
>NW_023624488.1:0-3754 GCF_014905685.2 Nematolebias whitei | reverse complement strand
GAATCCGTTTAATTTATGAATATATATCAGCATATGTTCATCTACATTTTCTAAAAAAGATTGCAACTGAATGAAAACAAGCTTTTCCAGAACTTTGGGTAAAAATGATAAGTGTGAAATTGGCCTAAAATTAGAAAAAGCTGTAGACTCTGAACCCATTTTTTTAAGAAGAGGCCTGACCACAGCATGTTTGAAAACAGACGGGACATAACCTGAACTTGGACAGCTATTAATAAATGTCAGAAGACAAGGACCAATAACATCCAAGGACTGCTTGAACATCTTAGAGGGAATGATGTCCAGGGTACAGTTTGTAGGTTTCATCTGCTGAACCACCTTAACGAGGTGAGGTAGTGAGACTAGGTCGAACTGATCAAACACAGCAGAGGTTATTGAGGGAGCACATAACTGAACAGCATTATATGTACTGACAATGTTCTGCTTGATAGAGTCAATTTTGTTCTCAAAGTAATTAGGGATGGGGCCGATCCGATCCAGTATTGGCCTCTAATACCAGCATAATTTACGTATTGGATTTTTCCGATCCACCTGCCGATATTTCCGATCCATGATGCAAGTTGGCTTCAAACTATGGTATGGATTTCCTGAACGGTGGCATGTCTCATGAACCCAGAGTAATAAGACCTGCCTCACATTTAGGAAATCCATTTCATAGTTTGCAGCCAGCTACAACGTGAGGACAGAGTTAGCATCACTGTGGCTAACAGCTAACTAACTTTTCATCTAAACATGTCTGCTGTGTGGAAGTATTTTACACTAGAAACACCACAAAACAAGACAGTATTGTACAATATCTGCAGAGCCATAGCGCCACATTAAACCGCGGTAAAGTTAGTTCTACTTTGTATAAGCTTCGCCCATTCCAAGATGGCGCCCGAGCTGGTGGCTTGCCGTTCACCTCTGTCCACTATGTTACTTTTTTTGCTATTTTTATCATTTTTCTTCAATAAGATCAGCTCACTACTGGTGTATGATCGTCAGCAGCTGCTCAATCTACAATTTTCCACCACTTATCTCGCCTCCTATGAACATTTTGATCGGGGTTCTGGGCCCCCACCTCCGCTGCTTGGGAACGTACCTGGGTATCTCCAGCGCGCGGCATTCGTGCCTGCACAAAAACATTGCTCTCGTCGCCGTGGGAGACGTTCTGGCCGCCTCGTGAGGCTCAAAGCTAGCCTCGCTCGTTCCTCAGCTACAGCTGTCCACCGGAATGAGGTTTCTCCACCTGGATGCTTTGCGGAGTCCTGCCTGCTGCAGAACATCGGGTCGGAGGCGTGCAGCGAGCGCGCGTGCAGCGAGCGCGCGTGCAGCGAGCGCGCGCCCAGCTGCGGTGTTTCCAACCGTATCCAGCAAACCGAAACCAACCCAGGTCCAACAGCTGTACCATCTGCTGCCCCATCTGATCGTACCAACGACCCTGCTGTGTCTGGCAGCTCCTGGATTCCGGCTGTTCGTCCCGGCTGCACTTTCTCCGGCCGAAGAGGCGAGGACCCGACGTAAACAAACCGAAACCGCTGATCTGCGCCCCCCCAACTTTTCCCTCAGCTGCTGACCCAACAAGGTTTGCTCTCCTCAATGTGAGGTCTTTAACAAACAAAACCTTCATCATGAGCGACTTTTTCTGAACAAATAATCTGGATTTCATGTTTTTGACAGAGACTTGGCTTCCTCCGGGTGAGTCAAGTGTGTTTTCTGAACTGGTGCCTGCTGATTGTACTTTTCTTAATTGCCCGAGGTCATCTGGAAGAGGTGGAGGAGTGTTGGCTGTTTTTAAGAAAATCTGGAAATGTAGGTTGTTACAGACACCATCTTTTCAGACCTTTGAACTGCTGCATTTTGAACTGGGCCGCTCCAACCCCATGTTGATTGCGGTGCTTTATCGACCGCCCAAATCCTCCACAGGCTTCATCAGTGAACTGTCTGTCTTTCTCACTGCAATACTGTTAAAATACGACCGTGTGCTGATTCTAGGGGACTTCAATGTGCACGTCTGTTGCCCTGAAAAGCCTTTGGTTCAGGACTTTTTAGATCTGATCCACTCTTTAAACCTGGTGCAAAATGTTGTCGGCCCCACACACCATCAGGGTCACACTCTTGCTATTGTTCTGTCTTGTGGTGTCTCTGTGCTAAATCTGGAAATTGGGGATGCTGTCATGTCTGATCACAAACCAATCTCATTTGTAATACCTCTTGCTCGTGTCTCTAAATCTCCCGCTCCACCCAGGACCTGTCGTATATTTAACCCTTCAACTGCTGCTCATTTTTCCTCTGCCTTTATTACCACTGCTGCTACAACACCTGAAACCTCTGCCTGTGTCGGTGCTCAGGAGCTGCTTAGTAACCACAATGTGACCTGCACTAAGATCTTGGATCTGGTGGCCCCACTAAAAGTCAGGAAACCAAGGACAGCCCAGTACCCATGGATGAATGAGACCACCAGGGCAGCGAGACGCCTGTGCAGGAGAGCTGAGCGCAAGTGGAAAAAGGACCATCTCCAGGTTTCCTTCATTTTGCTCAAAACCTGTTTAAAAAATTACCAGAACACTGTCAAATCTGAAAAAAAACAAATATTTCTCCCAACTCATCAACTCAAATAGACACAACCCCCGCACCCTATTCACAACAGTAAATTCCATTCTAAATGTCACTTCGTATTCATGTATGGAGGCATCTGTTGACACCTGCAATGACTTCACTAAATTCTTTGTTAACAAAGTGGAGTTGTTCTGGGCCTCCATCCCCCGCTCCTTAGTCGACCCATCAGCTTTTGTTTCGTGTTCTGCTACTTTCAGGCAATTCAAACCAATCACACTCCCATTGTTAAACAAAGTTGCTGGTCACATGAAGCCATCAGGATCACCATTGGACCCCATCCCAGCAGCATTGTTCAAACAGGTTCTACCAGCGATTGGGCCTGCTGTTCTAACAATACTAAACAGTAGTATTGCTACAAGCGTGGTCCCAGAGGCGTTCAAACATGCAATAGTCACACCGTTAATTAAGAAACCTGGTCTTGACCCTTCAGCCTGCTCAATTTACAGGCCAATCTCAAAACTCCCCTTTCTGTCCAAAATCCTGGAAAAAGTAGTTTTTACTCAGTTAAATCAGTTTTTAACTGAGAACAAAATCTTTGAGGTCTTTCAGTCTGGTTTCAAGCAGCTCCACAGCACCGAAACAGCTTTGGTTAGGGTTTGTAATGACATTTTAACAGCAAATGATTCTGGCCATTTTGTGGCTCTTGTGCTCCTCGATCTTACTGCCGCTTTCGATACTGTTGACCACAGTATCCTCATCTCTCGGCTTGAACACTGGGTTGGGATTATAGGTGCTGCATTAGACTGGTTCCGCTCATACCTCTCTGATAGGAGTTTTTGTGTGAAGGTGGGTAAAAATCTATCCACTTCAATATCCTGATGCATGCTCAATAATCCAGGTAGAAAAATCTAAACAAGTTCAATCTGGTCCTCTGGACATTCAAAAAAACAAAACAAAGCAAATCAACAAAAAAATGTAGAAACGTTTCGTCTCTCATTCGAGTGTAGATGAACATATACTGAGATATATTCATAAATTAAACGGATTCATTCATTTTTCTGGACTGAATAATATCGTGCATTGAATTTAATAAAATGTAACGTGAGACGTTAATTTTCTTTGACCCATCAAATGAATGTGGTCATTTATTAACAGAATCAAAGTTTAACATCAAACATTTACATTAATTTGGCAAAAT
>NW_023624487.1:0-3754 GCF_014905685.2 Nematolebias whitei | reverse complement strand
ATTTTTGCTGAAAACAAACTTAAAACCATCATCTTCTTCCATTCCGGTCTCATTTCTGTTACCAAAATAAGCTTGGAAGATTCTTTTGTAATAAACTTTTGGATGTTCAGTTTTACCCTGCATGACCTTGTCTGCAGCTGGGAAACCAGCAGGTCCCGTGCAGGAGTCGTATTCTCTGATCAAAACTTCACACAGAAGGTTGTAATCCCTCTTCGTTGCATCTGGTAGACGCTCGATGAAGGTGAACACCTCTCTGTCCGAAGTGAGCCGTATCAGACTGATCTTATCCTCTGTCGTAGCATTAGGATAAGATCTCAATCTGAACTCCAGATCTTTGAGGTACGCTTTTGTTCCAGATGATCCCATCGGTCCAGGCACAAAGCGTTGTACATATTTTGAGATTTTCTGCAAATCATCCATTGAAGGAGACTGCATTAACGGTCTCACATGCGTGGTTGGTGGTGCATATTGGTCAAGGACTGCCCCTACCACCCGAGATGGGGGTGGAGGTGACGGCATGGTGTATACCGATTCAGTGAGTTGATATCGGTGCAGGTCTATCCCCACCGCCCGAGATGGGGGTGGGGGTGACGTCATGGCGTTAGGAGGAAGAGGTGCAAGTGGGTGCAGACCCGTCCTTATCCCCCGAGGCGGGGGTGTTGGAACGGGGCTAAGGGGAGGAGGTATAACAGCATCTGTCTGGGGTGGTTGTGGCTGACCCGGTCCCGGACTCTGTTCGTCTCTGAGTCTCAGACCAGCCCGCCCCATATCAGAAATCTGGTTTGTAGCTGTAGCTAGTTTCTCCTCACAAGCTGTCAGGCGCTCCTGTGATGTCTGACATTTCCTTTGTAAATTCAGCCATTGTTGGAGTATCATCGCCTTGTCTGCCTTGCAATCGTCCAGCTCCTTTAATGCCACCTGCAACTGAGCCTGTAGCACATCGTTATCTGAACACACGGCTCGGTATGCTTGTTCTTTATCCCTGGCTTCAGATAGTGATGCCTCAAGTAATTGTATTTTGCTGTTCATTGAATCAACTTCTGCACGCGCATCTTGCTGTAATTGAAACATCTGTTCATAATGTTTCGTCATGAGGACCTCGTGTTCACTTCTAAATTGAAGGTAGTGATCTTCAATTTTCTGAACCACCTCTTTTTCACCGTTTAACCTTATTGCAAGGTAATCAGCTTTCTCAACAGCCGTATAGAATGATTCTTTCAGCAAAATTGCGATTTTAGCCAGCTTTTCATGACTTGACTTTGTAATTTCTGTAGAGGTCACACTTTCTGCGACCTCCTTCAGATTGTCCAATAACTCTTTTGGGTTCATGCTCTCTGCCTGTTTCATCTGTGAATGTACGGGTGCTGTCAGAAGCGCTAACGCATTCTCCAGGCAGTCCGTCATCCCGTAAGGATCAAAGTCTTTTTCTAACACACCTGTCATGTTTTTCACTGTGTAGCACTCTATCTGTTAAAAACAGTTGCAAGCTTCAGATATTTTACAGGTAAATATTTGTATTCGAGTCAATGAGTTTTCACACTATTTTAGCTTTTTGGGTTTACACAGAAGTACTGTTATAAGTCAACTTATTCAAATGTGGGTACCTTTCTTAGGTTTTACCCCAATTCATGAATATTTAAGTAAATGCTCTCGGCAATGTTACTTGTATGTGCTTATTTTTCAACAGGTACTAGTTACTAAGCTCTTTTTAGTGTATTTCACTCTAAAGCACTGAATTTTTTATAAACCTGCAATTTTTCTAAAAGTCTCACAGCAATCATCGGTTTAAAACGTTTTTTAAACCGTTCTGTTCCAGAAATTTGCTATTTTAACAGTTACTCATAGAACTAAGTTGAGAAAAGAAAAAGAAAAGTTGATGATGTATCAGGATTAATCAGTCCTTCCTCAGAAAAACTGTTATTCCTGTTGTCCTCCTGTCAGTGACTTCTATTTAAAATTAAATAGGAAGATTTATTTTTAGGTGGCAACTTAAACAGAAAAGTTTCTTTTTCCTGATAAGTTTACTCTTATTTAGTGATCTAGCAATTAAACGTGTATTATCTCTCCAGCAAATGAGTAAACTGTTCAACTCTGTGAATATTTGAACCGTATCTTTTAAAAAGTTTCTAATTTTTTATTTTGTACCTTTTTCCTAAGGAATTATCAGTGAATAAAAATGTGTTCGGTAAATGCTCTTTGCATAAATACCTTTATAACTTTTAAAATGCAAGATAACAGTGTTTATTCAGCTTTGAGGAAGTTTGTTAACTCAAAAATGCCTTACAGAAAAATAAAACGTTTAATTTCACTCTTTAAACCTAAAACTGAAGTGAAACTGTGATTTAAAGTTTCTCCAGGAGGGGGAAGCGTTTAGCTTTCTACCAGCAGGAGTCTATGACGACTTCCTGTGACGTTCGGTTGACATCCTGTTGTTAGCCGCTTAGCTTAAAGTTAGCTTCGGCTAAACTCGGTTAAAATCAACGTTTCTGAACGAATTTAAGCGTAAACGTGGCGTTGTTTCAACAAGCACGACTGTTATGCATGAACATGAGTTTTTTGGACATATGGCAGCTTTATTTAGTGATTTTAAGCGTAGCGAAGGCTCCGGTCGTTAGCTGTTAGCTTAAAATTAGCATCGCTAGCGTTGTTCAAAAACATCATTTACTGACGGATTTTAAACCCTAACGTGGCAAAATTTCAGCGAGTATGCTTCGAAGAACTTAACCAGCGTATCAAAATACACTTTTAAAGCGCTTTTCAGCTTTAAAAAGCAGATTTTATTTCCCTATGAAAACGAGTTTCCATTTCCGGGTCACGTGACTGAAATCACCAATGACAAAGCAGCAGGGGTGAGAGGAAGTGACGTAGCCACGTCAGTCAATTTCTCAGCAAATCAGAGCGCTCCACAGCAGCAAATCAACCAACCACGAAGCGTTAGCAGCCACCAGCATGTTAGATTAGCCTGAAACTATTTCGTCAACTTATCGTCTTTTAAACTGTCAAAATGCACTTTTTCTGTTAAAAATGTAACGAATCAACTCTGAGCTGTACGGAGTCTTCTACTCCGGTCTCAAAAACGTCTTTGAAGCTATTTAAACAACTCGTCCGAACCTATTTCAGAACCGAGCCGGTCCAGAACCGCATCTGGACCGTCTTTAAACAGAATAGAGCGTTTTCACCCAGCTCAAAACCAGCGTAGCTACGATAACAGGCATACAAATTCAGCTTTCACAAGACATATGACACTATTTCAGCTTTCATAACATCGCCAGCGTAATACAGCGTAAACATGCAGAGCCAAGCTCTAAGCGCGCAGCTCTAGCACGCTGCGTAAACATGCAATGTTTTGCTTCAGCGACGCAGCTTGAGCTGCGTTTCAGCACAGCAGAAAAACTGTTATTTTTCATGCCAACACGTAAAATTCAATTTTTACACGAATATACAGTCATTTATGTCCCCGTACGGGCCACCAGAATGTAGATGAACAGATGCTCAGATATATTCATCAATTAACACGGATTCCTCATTTTTCTGAACTGAATAAAACGTGCATTGAATTTAATGAAATGTACGTGAGACGTCATTTATATTTGACCCATCAAAATGAATGCGATCATTTATTTACAGAATCAAAGTTTAACATCAAACATTTACATTAATTTGGCAAATTATGAAAATAACAACATAAGCAATCAATCAGGAAAAATCATACGGCCATGATTTTTCCGTTGCTTCACCACAGACATTTATGAAA
>NW_023624486.1:3013-3755 GCF_014905685.2 Nematolebias whitei | reverse complement strand
ATTCTCCTCCTTGAATCGCCACCTTATCGTGGTGGAGGAGTTTGTGTGCCTGAATGATCCTAGGATCTATACTTTCTGGTAGGGTCTCCTATGGCAGATTGATCCTAGTTGACAGGCCAGACAAAGAGCGATTCAGAAGACTTTTGATGAACAGCACAAATCAAGGAACTAGTGTCCCTTGCACGGACGTGGGTTACAGGGGCCCCACCATTGAGCCAGGCATGGGGAAGAGGCTCGTCGGCGAGCAGCAGGTGACCGGGTCTCTACTCCTGTGGCCTGATTGGGCTCAGCTCAAAGGAACAGCATGGGTTTGCCTTCCTGTCACGACAAATGTCACATTTTTTCTGCCTAATTCAGCAAAAATGTGCTCTCTCCACTTCCTTCTTGTAATTTAAACTTCTTTTTAAAAGTTTACCTTCTGTTTTTTACTCATTTCAGGTTTTTAGCTTATTTTGTGTTAATTTCTGCTTAAATAAAACCTATTTAGGCAAATATGTGTTCTTTCTAAATTCTGATGCTAATTTAGGATTGCTAATCTATTTCAAATACATTTCAGCATGTTTTTTTGTAGCTAATTTTAGGTGTTTCCTAGAAACTTATGAAACATAAGTTCTGAGGCAGAAGCCTCAGCCATCAGAAGCGACAGCGCAGAGCCATGGACATTTACCGGCAAGTCATATGTATGTATGCATTTTTGAGATGTGGTCTCAATGACGACTGTCCTCCGGCCTAAGCTTGGCCT
>NW_023624486.1:673-2913 GCF_014905685.2 Nematolebias whitei | reverse complement strand
TCATAAGTTCTGAGGCAGAAGCCTCAGCCATCGGAAGCGACAGCGCAGAGCCATGGACATTTACCGGCAAGTCATATGTATGTATGCATTTTTGAGATGTGGTCTCAATGACGACTGTCCTCCGGCCTAAGCTTGGCCTAATCCTCGTCTGAGCATGGAATTAAGCTGATTATCCACAGCCTCAACCATTGCATCAGCTTCGGCCAAAGCCAAGCCTCAGCCATCGGAAGCGACAGCCCAGAGCCATGGATATTTTATGTTTTTATTTATTAAGTATGGTCTCAGTAGGGGTTATCCTCCGGCCTAAGCTTGGTCTAATCCTCGTCTGAGCATGGAACTAAGCTGATTATCCACAGCCTCAACCATTACATCAGCTACAGCCAAAGCCAAGCCTCAGCCATCAGAAGCGGCAGCCCAGAGCCATGGATATTTTATGTATTCTTTTTATGTATGGTCTCAGTGGTGGCTGTCCTATGGCCTAAGCTTGGCCAAATCCTCGTCTGAGCATGGAACTAAGCTGATTATCCACAGCCTCAGCCATTGCATCAGCTACAGCAAAAGCCAAGCCTCAGCCATTGGAAGTGACAGCCCAGAGCCATGGATATGTTATGTATTTATTTATTATGTATGGTCTCAGTGGTGGCTGTCTTTCGGCCTAAGCTTGGCCTAATCCTGAAGAAAGACTAATTAACCCTGACACATCATCGATTTTCTTTTTCTTTTCACCACTTGGTTCTATGAGTAACTGTTAAATAGCAAATTTCTGGAACAGAACGGTTTAAAAAGTGTCTTTAAACTGATTTGCTGTGAGACTTTTTAGAAAAATTGCAGGTTTATTAAAAATTCAGTGCTTTAGAGTAAAATACACTAAAAAGACCTTGGTAATCTAGTATCTGTTAAGAAATAAGCACATACAAGTAACACTGCAGAGAAGCATTTACTTAAGAATATTCATGAATTGGGGTAAAACCTACAAACAGGTGCCCACGTTTGAATACGTTGACTTATAACAGTACCTTTGTGTAAACCCAAAGCTAAAATAGTGTGAAAACTCAATGACAACTTGAATACAAATATTTACCTGTAAAATATCTGAAGCTTGCAACTGTTTTTAACAGATAAAGTGCTACACAGTGAAAAACATGACAGGTGTGTTAGAAAAAGACTTTGATCCTTATGAGATGAGGGACTGCTTGGAGAATGCGTTGAAGCTGCTGACAGCACCCTTACATCCATATAGACAGGAACAGGCGGACCGCATGAACCCAAAAGAGTTAGTGGACAATCTGAAGGAGGTTGCAGAGAGTGTGACCTCTACAAAAATTTCAATGTCAAACTATGAAAAGCTGGCTAAAATTGCAATTTTGCTGAAAGAATCATTCTATACGGTTGTTGAGAAAGCTGATTACCTTGCAATAAGGTTAGACAGTGAAAAAGAGGTGGTTCAGAAAATTGAAGAACACTTCCTTCAATTTAAAAGTGAACATGAAGTCCTCACAAAAAAACATTCCGAACAGATGTTTCAATCACAGCAAAATGCAAATGCAGAAATTGATTCGCTGAATAGCAAAATACAGTTACTTAATGCATCACTATCTGAAGCCAGGGATGCTAAAGAGCTGTTGTCCAGTGAATACTTTGCATTAAGGCGGGATCACGACGAGACAATGTCACAAGTTTCCCGCTGCAAAGGTGAAATAGATGTGCTTAAAAAGGATCTGCACAAAAGCAGAGTGGATAAAGACATATTCCTGGAAGAAGTTATGCGTTTACGAAGTGAATGTCAAACCTCCCAGGAACGCTTAAAAGCATGTGAGGAAAAACTAAGAGCAGCAACAAATAAAAGTAATGACGAGGGGCGAGGTGGTCTGAAATCCAGAGCAGACCTTGATCTGTGTCGGGATAATCCACCAAAACCTCCAAAGATCTTTTACTCACCTGGTGCTTTTAGACTCATCCAACCACCCTCACCTAAAGTGGTAGGAACAGACCTGAACAGGTCTCCTCCACCGAACGCGCAACAGTGTGCTGTAAACAGGACAGAGGCATGTTCTCATGATAAGACGCCCATAGAGGTGTTTCCTGGTATAAAGATTAAACCCCACTCCCTAGAAATGGAAGGAAGGCGTGCGACGCCACCTCCTCCTAAAACAGGCGAGAAAAGGCAGTATTTTCAAACTAACAAACCACATGATGAAGGTGCACGCTGGGACAAAAAGGCTCCTCTTTCAGAGGATGAA
>NW_023624486.1:0-573 GCF_014905685.2 Nematolebias whitei | reverse complement strand
CGCATGCCCCATATACGATAAGCACGTTCATCCTCTGAAAGAGGATGAACGTGCTTATCGTATATGGGGCATGCGTAGGACGCAAAGATATGGGATCCAAGAGGACCCATATTATCAGGGGACATCCGAAGAGGAACCCCCAAAAGACGTACCTAACCCTCCCCCACCTCGGACGAAACGAACCGAGGCGATAAAATCACAAAGGTCCCAGGAACAAGGCCCTAAACCTCTGAGCTCGGAAGAGACAGAGGAAATACAAAGGTTTTTAGACACTTTGATACACGCTGAAATGGGAACCCGACCAGGAGCACTATGTAGTGATGCGATCGCTACTAACTCTGAAGGCGCGAATGACAACATTACAGATGTCGGTGAAACACACCAAGACATTGCTGTTGTTGCCTCCAAGAACCCCTCATCGGACGAAGGGGGGATAAACTCGCACACAAACGATGATGAGTCATCGCAAACTGAAAACTCAGAAACTGATTTTCATGATTTTGAACTAGGCATTCCAGTTCTGGGAGGACTCCCAGATAACCTGGTACCGAGTCAAGAAGCTGGGCCAGTATG
>NW_023624485.1:0-3755 GCF_014905685.2 Nematolebias whitei | reverse complement strand
CAAAATGGAACAAACGGGTAAAGAAAATGGATGGATGGATGGATGATGAAGCGTTTTTCTAAAAGATGTTCAGAGACACAGGCCTGCTTCACGTCCACTTGCTCCACAGTGGGATTTAACACTGGTCCTGCGAGCCCTGATCAAAGCTCCAATTGAGCCTCTGGATCAGGTTTTCACTTAAAATTCTTGTCTCTTTAAACAGCCCTGCTGCTGGCTTTAACACCCGCTAAGAGGGTAAGTAATTATCTGCCCTCTCTGTTGCTTCGTCATGCCTTAGAATTTAGGCTGACGGGCAGCTCAGCTGATTTAAGACCAACCCAGCTTTTATGCCTAAAACATCACGAGCTCTTTTAAATCAAGAGTGATATCGTTGGAGGGGTCCCTTTCCCCCCCACAGATCAGAAGAGGAAGCATCTTTTCATCTTCTCTGCCCGGTGCGGGCGTTGACGTGTTACATAACGCGCACAGCTGCAATGCGTTTCAAACTCAACAATTGTTTGTGCATTATAGAGATGCTTCTGCAGGTCGCCGTTATCCATCCAGCGCTTGTCACACTGGCTGTGTGAGGTCTTTTCTGAAGCCTACAGAGCATCAGATTTAGGGCCTCCTGTCAACCTCTAAGCACACTCAACCAGGGGTATCGCATCTTGGACTGCTCTGCATAATGGTATGTCAATGCAGGACATTTGCACTGCGGCTGCATGGTCAACACCCTGCTCATTTATTCGCTTTTACCTACGTGATGTAACGGCTCGTTCCATGACACATTCTGTCCTTAGTGCTCTAACAGAATGAATATTGTTGTTCTCATGGAACTCTGTTTAAGCTCACTTCTGTCTGCATGCATTACAGTGTGAGATGTTGTTATCAGTCACAAGTCGTGTCTGTGATTTTGGTTCTATTGTCACTAATCAGTTCATGACTATTGTTACCAATCAGTTCATTTGATCAATAATCAATTCATGGATATTAATCTGTTTATACTGTTCAGCCATGAACCAGTTGGTTCATGCACCCCCCCCCCCTCTTTTCAACATTTTTCCGTTGAAAGTTTTCCGGGGCGTTCATGCTTTGTCAGAACGCATAGTTACACAACATGCGTCTGTGCATGGCACATAATTACGCGATGCGTAGTTGTGCACACGGGGAGCTGAGTGACAAGACGTTTTTTTTGGGCAAGCTTCTGCTTCTTACTATGTTCGAATGGACCCAGTGAGGCGAGGACCACATCCGCTTCGCCCTTAACCCATCAGCGACAGCCTTAAAGGGCGAAGCCTATATGAAATAGAACGTTGGTTACGTACTGTAACCCCAGATTCTATGAATATAGGCGTAGCCCTTTAAGCGTCGGGCCTCACTGGCTCCTAAATGGCTGAAGAAAAAAGCTATTTTGGGAGCCGATTTCCCGCTCTTAACGTAATTTATACGGACCGGGTGGGGCCCACACAGCAGGTGAACGTGGACTAAATTTTTTCAGTGCTTATGCTCTGCATAACGGGATAAACCCATCAGCGACAGCCTTAAAGGGCTACGCCTATATTCATAGAATCTGGGGTTACAGTACGTAACCAACGATTTTGTTTATCGGTTCTACTGACTCGTCGTGATGACACATTTATGTGATGACATCACAAACATGCGCCATATTTGGTATTCAACATGGCGTTGAGGAAGAAGTGGTCTAGGGCGTGGCTCTACGTCACAAAAAAAGACGAAACCAGGGCTACTTGCAACACATGCAAAGCGTCAATTACAACAAAGGGCGAAAATACTTCTAACATGCAGAAGCATTTGACCTGCGGTTAGTTTGCACAAATGTACCGTCTTTAACATGCTGCTTGGTGGTGGCAGTGGAAGTGCAGCTAACAAAGCGTCCTCCTTCGTCTTAAATGTCGCAGCAGGTAACGTTAAACTCCTCCAGGTCCTGTCGATTGTTACCCTTTTCCTGTACTGCTTTCACTGTATTGTATAAATTATCTCCATCTCCTGTAATAACATTTAGTTGATGAGGACTGCCGGAGTCTGGCTGGCTCAGAGGCTCATCGAAGCAGGGAAGAGTAAAATGTACGAGAAAAGTTTTATATTTTTGTTCAGTGTGTTTAATTGTCGCCTATTTCTGTTGTGAGACTGTTTCTTGTTGCTCAGTGTTTTTCATGGTGAATTTCTTCTTAAGCTGTCAGAGATGGGAGAGACACAGAGGCAGGCAGAAGAGGATGAAGATTATAACTATGTAAGTTTTGATTTTTGTAATGAAAGATGATAGATTGCATGGATTATTACACTATTTAATTTAAAATTGATTGTTGTGGATTACAAATTGTGGTCATGTCAATAATTTCAGACACCTCCCATAAAGCAGCAAAAAAGACAGCCCTAGAAGAACTCTTTGAAAAAGAGGACAGCAAGCTTCTGTCAGTGCAGCAGCAGCCCCCCATCTCCATAGCTCAGAGTGGATCAAGAAGTCCAACTATACAGAAGCCTATCACCCATTCCAGAGCCCTATAGAGTTGCGACACTCTTTGAACTTGCCGATACGCGGTCACGTGGTTCATGCAGCTCCCCATAGTTCCAAACAGCTCATCGCTGTCAGTCAGTTTGAGCGGCTGCTGGCGCAACATAACACATAAATCGACTTTTCTTACTTTACCTGACGTCTTTCAGTAATTAATGAGCAGTAACGAACTGATTACTTAACTGATTACTGATTATTTCACAGACTATGCATTTTATCAAAGCGTTTTTAGAAGCGGCTGATACATTTATCATTAAATTTTAGAAGGAAACGAGACTGCAAACACATATTTGTTAGAAAAAAAAATGTATATGCAATACAATGATCAATATAGTCATATCAGTGTTTTATAACGTTACACACGTTAAAAAAAGATCAGAGTAACACCTGTTATAAAGCTATTTCTGATGTTCTCTGCATGAGAATGCTCCACCTTGTCCTCCATGCAGCAGTTCAGATCTGTTCCAGCTTACCTTAGATCATCGGGATGAATTCTTGATTTCTATAGAAGATATTAATTCAGCCTTTATTTAAACAGGTTCGTCCCATTGAGCCACGAGGACTCATTTACAAGAGACCTGAATATAATTGTTGTATTTGTCGTTTTTTTATGGCAACCAAGTACCTGGATAACTGAGTTGATTGTAGCCTGACAACTATTGTAAAACTGTAATTCATTGATTAAAATGTTAATTTCAATTAAACTGTTTCTAGTTAAAATCATAACATATGACAAAATAAGTGTTAATTGTGCAAAAATAAATTTCCAAACAATTTATTATAAAATATGTAAAATGTAAAGCAAGCTTTAATAAAGTACTTTTACTGACATTTATACTGTTTATTAATGACAACATCTCAAGTCAGCACCATCATCATCATCACAACAACACAAAGTGAGGGCTGTAAGTTTAATCTGCACAAACATTTTCAATCAGGGCTCAAAATGTTTAACTGTCAAAGAAATGTGCAAGAAAATAAACTAATGTCACTCATCAGGCACATTTAGAGAGGACAGTTCACAGAGACACAGTGAGGACGTGTGAGACTGAAGGAGGTTCAACCATTTGTTCATGGACCAGAACCAAATGAGAAGAACCGCAGAACTTCCACTGACCAGTGATCTGACCAGTGATCACACACGTTGTTCTAAATTAAACTTTGGTACGAACAGTGTTAAATAAGACATGTCATATTTTTTATTGAACAATAATCTTCATTCTAACAGTGACGTTGTAATTTC
>NW_023624484.1:0-3755 GCF_014905685.2 Nematolebias whitei | reverse complement strand
GGTTTGTTATTTTGAACAGACTGTTTTCTCTCTTTCTTAGGAGGAGGTGGCGAAGCACGTCGTCCTTCTAGTTCAAGAGAGTGGGGTTTAACCTTTACACTAGGAAACACTTCAATGGGCGTCTTATCATGAGAACATGCTTCAAACACATTCACAGCACACTGTTTAATCTCACTGATGGATTTTTCTCTGAAATTTGCCATCATTTGTACTGATTTTTTAAAATCAGAGTGGAGATTTTTGGTGAAAACAAACTTAAAACCATCATCTTCTTCCATTCCGGTCTCATTTCTGTTACCAAAATAAGCTTGGAAGATTCTTTTGTAATAAACTTTTGGATGTTCATTCTTGCCCTGCGTGACCTTGTCAGCGGCTGGGAAACCAGCAGGTCCCGTGCAAGAGTCATACTCTTTGATCAGAGCTTCACACAGAAGTTTGTAATCCTTTCTCGTTGCATCTGGTAGACGCTCGATGAAGGTGAACACCTCTCTGTCCGAAGTGAGTCGTATCAGACTGATTTTATCTTCTGCCGTAGCATTAGGATAAGCTCTCAATCTGAAATCCAGATCTCTGAGGTACGCTTTTGTTCCTGCCGACCCCATAGGGCCGGGAACGAAACGTTGTACATATTTTGAGACTTTCTGCAAATCATCCATTGAAGGAGACTGTATCAACGGTCTCACATGCGTGATTGGTGCAGATTGGTCAAGTCCTGCCCCTACCGCCCATGGTGGGGGTGGGGGTGGCTGGTAAGGAGGAAGAGGTACATATCGGTGCAGTTCTGTCCCTACCGCCCATGATGGTGGTGGGGGTGGGGGCATGGTGTCAGGAGGAAGAGGTACATATTGGTGCAGTTCTGTCCCTACCGCCCATGGTGGGGGTGGGGGTAACGGCGTGTTGTCAGGAGGAAGAGGTGCAACAGCATCTGACTGGAGAGTTCGTGGCTGTCTCGGACCCTGATACTGTTCGTCTTTGAGTCTTAGACCAGGCCGCCCCATATCAGAAATCTGGTTTGTAGCTGTAGCTAATTTCTCCTCACAAGCTTTCAGGTCCTCCTGTGATGTCTGATATTTTTTTATTAAAATCAGCCATCGTTGGAGTGATTCCGTCTTGTCTGCCTTGCAAGCGTCCAGCTCCTTCAATGCGATCTGTAACTGTGCTTTTAGCACGTCGTTATCTAAACGCGAGGCTTGGTACGCTTGTTCTCTATCCTCTGCTTCCGATAGTGATGCTTCAAGCACTTGTAGTTTGCTGTTCAGCAAAGCAATTTCTGCACTTGTATCTTGCTGTAACTGAAACATCTGTTCATAATGTTTCGTCATGAGGACCTCGTGTTCGCTTCTAAATTGACGGACGTATTCTTCCGTTCTTTGAGCCAAATCTATTTCACTGTCTAACCTTTGTTTGAGGTAATCAGTTTTCTCAATGGCCTTATAGAATGACTCTTTCAGCAAGATTGCAATTTTAGCCAGCTTTTCATAACTGGACTTTGTGATTTCTGCAGAGGTCACACTTTCTGCAACCTCCTTCAGATTGTCCACTAACTCTTTTGGGTTCATGCGCTCTGTCTGGATTATATATGGATGTAAGGACGCTCCGAGAAGCGCGAACGCATTCTCCAAGCAGTCCGTGATTCCTTTTGGGTCAAAATCTTTTTCTAACACACCTGTCATGTTTTCACTGTGTAGCAATTTATCTGTTTGAACAGTTGCAAGCTTTAGATATTTTACAGGTAAATATTTGTATTCAAGTCAATGAGTTTTCACACTTATTTTAGCTTTGGGTTTACACAGAAGTACTGTTATAAGTCAACTTATTCAAATGTGGGTACCTTTCTCAGGTTTTACCCCAATTCATGAATATTTAAGTAAATGCTCTTCCAGCAGTGTTACTTTTTGTGCTTATTTTCCACAGATACTAGAGTACCAAGCTGTTTTTAGTGTATTTACTCTAAAACACTGAATTTTTATAAACCTGCAAATTTTCCTTTAGTCTCACAGCAATATTAGTTTAAAACGTTTTTTTAAACCGTTCTGTTCCAGAAATTTGCTATTTTAAACAGTTACTCATCAACCCAGGTGGGTGAAAAGAGAAAAGAATTTGATGATGAGGAATAATCAGTCTTTCTTCAGAAAAACTGTATTTGCTCCTGTATAGCTTCTATTTAAAATTAAATAGAGAGATATTTTATTTAGGTGGCAAATTAAACAGAAAATCTCTTTTTCCTGATAAATTTACTCTTATTTAGTGATTTTGCAATTAAACGTGTATTATCCTTCAAGCAAAATGAGTAAACTGTTCAACTCTATGAATATTTGTAACTGTATCTGTTTTTTAAAAAGTTTCTAATTTTATTATGAACCTGTTTTAAGGATTTATCAGTGAATAAAATTTTTTGGTAAATGCTTCTTTGCATAAATACCTATTACTTTTTAAAATGTAAGATAACAGTGTTTTATTCAGCTCTGAGGAAGTTTGTTAACTCGAAATTGTCTTACAGAAAAATAAAGAAAACGTTTAATTTCACTTTTTACCTAAAAACGAAGTGAAATCTGTGATCTCACGTCTCGCCAGGAGATGTCAGTATTACCTCAACAATTATAACTCCGTCACTTTTTGTGTTGTCCACTAGGGGTGCTATAACTTCCTGTGGCGTTCGGTTGACATCCTGTGATTAGCTGCTTAGCTTGAAGTTAGCTTCGGCTAAACTCGGTTAAAGTCAACATTTCTGAACGGATTTTTTACACAAAAGTGGCAAAAGTTTTGCAATCAGACTTTATAGCTTTAAACATGAGTTTTTGGGACTGTTGGTAGCTTCATTTAGTGATTTTAAGCGTAGTTTAAGCTCCGGTCGTTAGCTGTTTAGCTTAAAATTAGCATCGCTAGCGTTGTTTAAAAACATCATTTTTTGACGAATTTTAAACTGTAACGTGGCAGAATTTCAGCAAGCAGGCTTCGAAGCACTTAACAGCGTTTCAGAATCACTTTAAAAGGCGCTTTTTAGCTTTAAAAAGCAGATTTTATTTCCCTATGAAAATGAATTTCATATCCGGGTCACGTGACTGAAATCACCAATGGCAAAGCAGCGTAGGGTGAGAGGAAGTGACGTAGCCACGTCAGTCAAACCTTCAACCAATCAAAGCGCTCCACAACAGCGAATTCAACCAATCAGGAAGCGTATTCTCCAACTAGCAAGTTAGATTAGCGTAAAATAGTTCGTCACTTTTTCGTCTTTTAAACCATCAAAATGCACTTTTTCTGTTAAGATTTGTAACGAATAACCCCCTGAGCTGCACAGAGAACGGCGCTCCGTGACAAAACGTCTTTCTAGCTATTTAACAACTCGTTCGAACCCGTTTCAGAACCGAGCCGGTCCAAAGAACCGAAACGGACCAGAACAGCGTCTGGAACACAGTTTAAACAGAATAAAGCGTTTCCACAGCTCAAAACAAGCTTATGTTACACATAACAGACGTACAATTTCAGCTTACACAAGACTCAATGACACAATTTCAGCTCTTAAAACATTGCCAGCCCAACGCTTATAACATGCAGCGTTTGCTTGAAAGGTGCAGCTCCAAGCGCGCTGCGTAAAGACGCACGGTTTCAGCCCAGCTGATAAACTGTTACCTTTTCAACATGCCAACATTTAAAAAATCAATCTTACACGTTTTAACAGTCATTCATGAGACGTACGAGCCACCAGTTTGTAGTGAGTCACGTGAGATACGTGTCACTTGTTGTAGTATGACAAT
>NW_023624483.1:0-3756 GCF_014905685.2 Nematolebias whitei | reverse complement strand
ACTCTGACCCAACAAGACAGCCTCCTCTGTGAGCTGGAGCAGTCAGAGTCCACCAAACACTACCTACCACTGGTAGTTAAGGGTGTAGAGATCCAAGGGTCCCACACCAACGATGCTGTTCTGTCTCTGTGGACAGATAAATCAGCAATTAACCGAGCTTTCTATGAAACCTTGGTTCACAAACACGTGGATCTAGAACTAATTAAAAAAGCTTTCCGCTTTCCATTAGTTCCCAACAGTTCACAGGTAATGACCACGGAAGGAGTCATTAACCTAAAACTAAACTGGAAGCAACGAGAACTGGTTCACCCGTTTCTCGTGATCCAAAACTTACCACATGCAACCTACATAGGCTCTGACATTTTGGTAAGGTTGGGTATCCATGTGGACACCATCAACAAGGTGCTGTGGTCCCTAAAACCAGCCACAAAGGATCCTCCTGTGCTAGACACAGCAAACCTTAAGGCTGGGCAGACCATTCCAGAGGCCTGCCAGGTTGCTAACAACCAAACCACCACAGTACCACCTCAGGTGATTAACCTAATGGTGCGAATCCACATCATAGCTGGACAAGCTATTAGCCATAAACAGGCATATTTTCAACCTTCTCCTACGTTTTTCAACTTGGGACTGTCCGTGGAAGCCACGAACCAAGTGAGCCTTGACTCCAGGACCACATCTGTTGCTGTGTGTAACACAGGCACGGATGAGGTGCTGATCCCAAAAAACACTATGCTAGGATGGTTGATTTCCACTGATTTTCATGATTTTAAACTAGGCATTCCATTTCTGGGAGGACTCCCAGATAACCTGGTACCGAGTCAAGAAACTGGGCCAGTATGGTTCACAAAACCAACACAGGCCATAGCTCTTTTCTCAACCGATGACGTCGACCAAGGACCTCAGACCTATGGTGTCTTACCCATAGACAGGTCCGACAACTCAGAAAGGGATTCGTTGGAGCTCCCCAAAGAGCAAGAACCCTTATCAGTCTCATCACAGATTGAACAGGTGGTCGCCCAAGCCGACGCTCTGACATCTGATGAAGAAAGAGACAAACTTCGCCAAGTTCTTTTAAAATATGAAAAGTCATTTTCAACTGACTCAACAGATTGTGGGTTGACCTCACTCCACACAGTGAGCATCCCAACCCCACCCAACGCACCGCCAACATTTGTCAGACAATATAAGATCCCTCTGGCAGCACATCAGCCTGTCCAATAGATCACTGATGACCTTTTGGTCAAAGGTATAATCAGACAATGTAATAGCACCTACTCTGCGCCTTTATGGCCAGTCTTAAAACCAAATGGTAAGTGGAGACTTACCATAGACTACAGAAAGCTAAATAAACAAGTACCCTTATCCAGGTGGCCAATGACTCAGCTCCATCAGGAACTGCCAAAGGTCACCGATGGTAAGTACTTCTCGACCCTCGACGTCGCCTCTGGTTTTTGGACCATCCCTGTGCGTGCCGAAGACCAACACAAACTAGCTTTCACTTTTGGCAGCCGACAATACACCTTTAACAGGTGTCCCTTTGGCTACGCTAACTCACCTGCAGAGTTCAACATCTTTTTGAACAAAGCATGTCCAGACGCCCACGAGCGTGGGACACTGATCTACGTGGACGACATCCTTTTGAGGCAGCCAACACTGGACTCTCATTTGGCTGAGATCGACCACGTCCTAAATCAGCTAACAACTGCTGGTGCTAAAATCTCACTGTCAAAGTGCCAGTGGTGCAGAACCAAGGTGGACTACGTTGGCCTCCTAGTAGGTCCGGATGGAGTACAACCACAATTGACTCGCACCCAAGGCCTAGACAACCTCAAAGTCCCCACCAATCTTAAAGAACTACAGAGTTTTCTGGGAATGTGTAATTACTCACGCCAGTTCATAGAGCATTATGCGGATCTCGCAAAACCACTGACGGAACTCTTAAAGAAAGATGTTCCTTTTGTCTGGACTGATACACAGCAGCAGGCAATGAACGCTCTTAAAGACAGGCTCAAGTTAGCCCCATGTCTAGTCTACCCAGACTACAACAAAGAGTTTTACTTGGAAGTGGGCTTCTCAACTCACTGCATAAGTGCAGGTCTGTACCAAATACACGACAAAGACAAGCGTGTTGTGGCCTACGCCAGCAAAACAATGGCAGGCCCTGAATTACGGTATTCAGACTGTGAGAAGGCTCTATTGACCACTGTGTGGGCAGTGAAACATTTCTCCTGCTATATTGGTGGACAGAGGATTATTGTTGAGACACAACACCAGCCTGTAACGTTTCTAAACAGCCAACGCATCAGAGATGGTGTGGTGACAAACTCACGTGTAGCCACATGGCTTATGGCACTTGAAAGTTTTAACCTAGACATCCGCTACGGTCAAAATAAGAAGTCACACTTGGGCACTGATTTGGCAATCTGCCAAGAATGTACACAGGATGTACCAGCCACCCAACAGCCGGTTGTTTGTAAACCCTCAGTAGCTGAGGACCCAAATCACCACTTCTCTGATAGCAATATCTGTAAAGATATGGCGACAGTGTACGTGGATGGATGCTCATTCCACCACGAGACAATCTGCAAAGCAGGTGTTGGAGGAGTTCTCCTCCGAGACCTAGAACAGGTCACATTTGGCTATAAATTAGGCTCTCAGTCTTCTCAGTACGCTGAGATAGCAGGAATCCTAATAGCCCTACAGATGGCGGTAGAACGCTCCATCCAGACGCTGGTCATCTGCACTGACTCTAACTATGCTCGACTTAGTTTCTTGTGTCATCTCGCTCTGTGGAAACAGAACGGTTTTCTCACAAGCAACAAAAAGGTGGTCAAACACAAAGAGCTTTTCATGACATGTGATCACTTAGTGACATCACATGATCTACAGATCTTCTGGCAGAAAGTTCCAGGACACTCCAGAGTCCCAGGCGATGACAAGCACTACAATGACCTTGCAGACTCCCTAGCCAAGGAAGGAGCCATTGACGGACCCACGTGGTCCTTTGACCCCTCCTGGCTACTCAACACTCAGTCGTCACAATCTACAACTGAGGTAATGGCAGTCACACGTGCACAAGCTGCAGCTAAACCTGCTGATAACACAGTTTCTGTACGCCCAATGCTGACTGACCCAGACATCATCCAACTTCAGAAGTTGGATCCTGCAATTAACTCGATGGTACTGTATCTGACTGACCCAGACAAATACACTCCATCAAAAGGCGAACTGGATTCCAATCCAGACCTTAAAGTCCTCTTTCAGCTGCGCAAACAGTTAAAACTACTCAAGGACAACCTAACTTTAGCTCATGGAGCGACGTCCTCACCCGTGTTCGCGGTCCCTGATGACCGAAGGGGGGTGACGCCAGTTAGGGTAATGTTACCAGATGCGATAACGTGATCAAATCTGACATTCAGAGGGAGTGATGCACCGAAACGTCGTTTTCTAGTTGCTTAATCACTACTTTTGTCAATGTTGAAACGTTGTTTTACTGGTTGCTTAGTCACTGTTTTTGTCGATCTTCACTTGCGAGTGTACCGTGGATTAAGCTGCGTCTAAAGAAGCGTGCTGATCTGGCTATACAGACACATTCCCTCATCCATCTCTCTCCATTTAAACTTCATTTTCCCATCTTTAAAACTCTTCTATCTGCCAGTAATTAATCCAGATATTTTCAGAAATGTCTGTTGTAATTAGTTGCAAGTGAGATATCATGGCCGTATGATTTCTCATTGTAAAGCTCATTAATTA
>NW_023624481.1:0-3758 GCF_014905685.2 Nematolebias whitei | reverse complement strand
TATCAGGTTTATACAACGTCGACCCCCAATGTAGCAGACCAAGGAAGCAAGGACACAAGGCAGGTAAAAGGTAAGTGATATTTATTTACAGGTGGAGATAAAAACTCGAACAGCTGTAAGGGAAGGGGAGAGACGGTGAATATATATCCTCTTGGTAGATGATGATGATGATGATAAAACAAGAATTGATCCTTACTTGTTATTGTTGCAGGAGATGGTTGAGGAGGAGCAAAGAGTGGGATCCTGGGTGTGAGGAGAATCCAGGAGAGAGTAGGAGGTTGACCCAGACAGAGTGGTGGACGTCGTTGCTGGAGACAGGACATCAAAATCCACAGGAAGGAGTTCCAGTGGTGGGAGAAGTCCTAAGGAGGACCAGAATGAATCAGGCCGTGGAAGGTCCAATTGTCAGAAGATGTCCCAGCACTGGAGAGGAGGCTGGCAGCTGCTTAAATGGGTGAGTAGCAGTACTCCTCAGATTGGTGGCAGGTGTGATGAGTTGGGTGATTAGCTGTGGAGGGAAAAGTGACAAACAGACACAAACAGACAGAGGGAAAACAGGAATCCCACAGTGCCCCCCCCTCAAGGATCGCCTCTCGGCGATCTAAGCCGCTTCTCAGGGTGAGCCCTGAAAAAGGAGGTGATAAGGCCTGCGTCCAGGATGCGAGACCTAGGGACCCAGGAGCGATCTTCAGGACCATACCCCTCCCAATCTACCAGGTATTGGACGCCCCGACCCCTGCGTCTCACATCCAGGAGACGTCTGACGGTGAACGCAGGCGCGTTATCAATCATCCGGGGGGGAGGAGGGGCTCTAGAGGGAGGTTGAAGAGGACTGGACACAATGGGTTTGACTTGGGACACGTGGAAGGTCGGGTGTATCCTCATGGATGGAGGGAGTTGAAGCCGCACCGCCGACCTGTTCAGCACTCTCACAATAGGGAAGGGACCAATAAACCTAGGAGAGAGTTTCTTGGGGAAGTCCTTCAATGAGATGTCCCGAGTCGAAAGCCAAACCTTCTGACCAACCTCATATCTGGGAGCCTCGGAGCGGTGTCTGTCCGCGAAGCGTTTGTTCTGCTCGGAGGACCTGGCCAGAGCCGCCCTAGTCTGTCGCCAGACCCGACGACAGCGCTTGAGGTGAAGGTGTATCGAGGGAACGCCCACATCGGCCTCCTGAGAAGGGAAGAGAGGAGGGGAAAATCCCAAAGCCACCTCAAATGGAGATCGTCCAGTGGCCGCCGAGGTCTGTGAGTTGTGGGCGTACTCAATCCACGGGAGATGCTGGCTCCAGGATGATGGGTTGGAACCGATCACACACCTCAAGACAGCCTCCAGATCCTGGTTGCATCTCTCCGTCTGGCCATTGGATTGGGGGTGGTATCCCGAGGTGAGACTGACCGTGGCCCCCAAAGCCTCACAGAACCCCTTCCAGACTTGGGAGATGAATTGAGGGCCCCGATCAGACACAATGTCCGATGGAATGCCATGGAGGCGGAAGACATGCTCCGTGATAATCTGTGAGGTCTCGAGAGCAGAGGGGAGTTTGGGGAGAGGGATGAAATGAGCAGATTTGGAAAACCGATCAACAATGGTGCAGACGACAGTGTTACCATTGGAGACGGGGAGGCCAGTGACGAAATCCAAGGCGACGTGGGACCAAGGACGAGTGGGGATGGAGAGAGGAAGAAGAAGGCCAGCAGGGGGTTGGTTGTTGTTCTTGTTTTGGGCGCAGGTAGGGCAGGAAGAGACGAACTCCTTAACGTCCTTCTGCATGTTTGGCCACCAGAAGGAAGCTCTTGTCAGGTGGAGCATGCGTCGTATACCGGGGTGACAGGAGAAACGGGCAGTGTGGAGCCACTCCAGAACCTTGCCCACCATGGAGGAGGGAACGAACAGCCGTCCAGGGGGACCCGAACCAGGATCAGGTTCGGTAGTTTGGGCCTCCAGGATGTCCTTCTCGATGGGCCAAGTTACCGCTCCCACCTTGCAATAGGACGGGAGGATGTCTTCGGGAGTTCCGGAATCCTCGGTTGACGAGAATTGTCGAGAGAGGGCGTCTGGCTTGATGTTCCGAGATCCCGGGATATAGGTAATGGAGAACTGGAAGCGGGAAAAGAACAGGGACCACCTGGCCTGTCGGGCATTGAGCCTCTTCGCCCCTTGAAGGTAGGCCAGGTTTTTGTGATCCGTCCAAATGATGAAGGGGAGTTCTGATCCCTCCAACCAGTGCCTCCATTCCTCCAAGGCTAACTTGATGGCCAACAACTCACGATCACCCACGTCGTAGTTGGCTTCGGCGGACGAGAGGCGACGGGAGAAGAAGGCACACGGGTGAAGTTTCCCATCGTCGGATGACCTCTGCGAGAGGACGGCCCCAACCCCAGAGTCAGATGCGTCGACCTCCACGATGAATTGTCTTGAGGTATCTGGATGGGATAAGATCGGAGCAGTGGAGAAGAGATGTTTGAGTTTGGAGAAAGCAAGTTCAGCCTTATCAGTCCAAGAAAATTTTAAGCGGGTTGAAGTTAGTTGTGTTAGAGGAATGGCAATCTTGCTGTAGTTCTTAATGAAGCGTCTGTAAAAGTTGGCAAACCCCAAGAATCTCTGTAACTGTTTCCGATTAGTAGGTGTCGGCCAGTCCACCACTGCTTGTGTCTTATCTGGGTCAGACCTCACTTGTCCCCTCTCAAAAATAAAACCCAAAAACGTGACTGAGGTCTTGTGGAACTCACACTTCTCAGCTTTCACAAACAGTTGATTCTCCAGTAATCTTTGGAGGACTGCTTTGACGTGTTGGGTGTGTTGTGCCTCGTCTTTAGAGTAGATTAATATGTCATCTAGGTAGACGAACACGAAGACCTGGAGAAAATCACGTAAGACGTCGTTGACAAGGGCCTGGAAAACTGCTGGAGCGTTGGTCAAGCCAAAAGGCATGACCAGATATTCGAAATGTCCAAGGGGTGTCTTGAAAGCAGTTTTCCACTCGTCCCCCTTACGAATACGGACTAGGTGATAGGCATTACGGAGGTCTAGTTTTGTGAATATAGTAGCACCTTGTAAGTGTTCGTAAACGGAGTCGATGAGAGGTAGAGGATATTTATTCTTGATAGTTATTTGATTCAGGCCCCGATAGTCTATACATGGACGAAGGGTCTTGTCCTTCTTTGCGACAAAAAAGAAACCAGCGCCAAGTGGAGACGTGGATGGGCGAATAATGCCAGATTTAAGAGAGTCTTCGATATACTCTGTCATGGAGGCTCTCTCAGGACCAGATATATTAAACAATCTACTAGCGGGTAGCGGAGCTCCAGCCAGTAAATCGATCGCACAATCATAATGTCTGTGACGTGGCAAAGATAAGGCTAATTGTTTACTGAACACCGGTGCTAAGGAATGGTAGAGGATGGGGATTTTGGAAAAATCAATCTTCTCTTTCTGCACTGGAGGAGGAGAACTGGGAGAAATGGCGGAACGGAGGCATTTTAATGAACATTCCTCTCCCCATCTTTCAATCCTGTTCTCGACCCAGTTAATGTGGGGGTTGTGAATCCTTAACCACGGGTATCCCAAAATGAGTTGTGAAGTGGGAGAATCAAACACAAAGAACTCACCCATCTCTCTGTGATTCCCTGAGACCACAAAATTTATTTTTTCTGTCTTATATGAAATAGACGAGATGTTCTTTCCAGTGATAGCGGTGACAGATATGGGTGGATCCAACCTTGTTGTGGGAATCTGTAATTCCTCCACGAGGTCCC
>NW_023624480.1:597-3759 GCF_014905685.2 Nematolebias whitei | reverse complement strand
GGTTGGATGGATGATGTATTATGGATGGATGGATGATAGATGGATGTATGGTTTGATGGATGATGGATGGAACAGAATGTGAAACCTGACATTTGGTCCACCAACAGATATCTTCTCAGACCAATGAACATCGTGAGACAGTTTGTTGCTGAAGGTGGTGTATCCAGCGGTCTAAACCTATGAACCCCAAACAGTCTGGACTTGTAGACTGTGCTGCGACACCTTTGGGTCTCTTCATGAAGGTCCTCACCTGGAGGTTCTCAATAAACAAAACAGCTACAGCTCTACCGAAGGTGTTTTCAGATTATATGGTTGGAAGAACTCTTAGGCCCACCATGGAGCGGTTCTTTCACTCTAGACTTTTTATAAAGAAGTTTAAAAGTCCTGCAGACATTCAGAAGGAAGTCTTCTAGCAGCCGGGATTCTTCTGACCGATCATTGACTTTAAGGTGCACTCAGTCAGGAACACATTGGAACAAACAAAGACTGAAGCGTAGCTTCTACTTCAGCAATGTTAACTAGTTCATCAGTGAGGTGGGTGCTGGAAGAATGTTCCAGTTTCTTACCACTTCAATTTACATACGTTCATGTTGGGCGTGTGGACCTACCACAGCCATTTGTGTTCCTCAAAGGTCCCTGCTGGACTAAGGAAAGCACCCACTCTGAAGCAGTAGAACTAGTAACAGAACCGGCAGCACAAAATCACAGATACCATCTCAGATAGTTTGAAGGACCTTGAAGTGGTCTCAAGTGGCCCCTCTGTTCTGAATGTTCAGTCTGGACCACAGGTTCTCAGAGTTTGGAACACTCAGAGCTGTTGAAACGTTTTCCTTTAAGACGTTTTGGTTTATTGTTTTTCTGAAAGCTCAACCTTCGTCCTCGTCCCTGCTGTCTGGAGGACTGAAACAGGACGTTCTTGATAATTTCTCAGAGTTTAACAACATTTCCTGAGGGTCTGAGAACGATGGCAGGATGCTGCCACCACCATGATTCACTGTGGTGATGGTGGTCCTTCGGCTAAAGATTCATGACTCATTTTAGATTTTCTTTGATGTCTAAAGCAGAACTCATCTGAGACGTTCATGTTTGTGAGACTCCCAGAGTCTTTGTGAACTTCAAACAGGCCTTTTGTTCTCGTGTCTCTTGGATCTAGTCCACTTTTCTGACACGCTTCATGTTAAAGTGTCTGATGGACAGACTCATGGAAGGTGACCTTTGACCTCTGAGTTCCTCTCAGATGAATGTTCTTACCTGGTTTTTGAGTTTTATTCTGCTCTTCCTCCTCGTTTGTTGGACCGCCTCGATCCTTCATGTTCGGGCTCTAGATGTTTTTATAATCAAACTGAGGGCTTCAGATCAAGCAGCTATCTAGCCCAGGCTGGTTGAAAACCTTTCAACGTTCTCAGTAGATCTTGATGGTTGACAAAGATCTGCTTTAATCTGAAGGACTAAATATTTACAGCTGACAAACTGATTGTGGTCAGGTCACAAACTACCGTCGGTTTGGGTGTGATGACAATTTACCTTTCGTAACCACCTTCTGTCACTTCCTGTCTGTGTGGGAGCGCCGGCGGTCACATGGCCTCATGGGAAACCCGACGTTCGCCCATGGCCCATCACACTGATGGTATCTGATGCCTCCTTTCACAGAACGCCGTGTTCCTCGGCTGGAATGCGTGTGTTGACAGCTGAGTGTTTGATGATGTTTGCGAACCTCCACCACAGTGTGAGCGGACATCAGGACCGGGTCAGATATCTGATCCTGAGCCGCTCCGGAGGAAGGTCAGGAGCTCTCGTCTGCTGCCAGAGGAGCCGCCGCTAAAGGCTCATGAGATGTGTCCGCCTCGGCTCTTAGTTGTGAAATGTATACATTTTTTTTTAAAGATGTTTAAATAAACAGGATGGATTAAAACCACTATGTTTGCTGTGCGGATGAATCTGAATCAAGAATAAATTAAATAAAAGTATTTTGAAACCAACAAATTACATTTTTGGCAGAGCACCACTCAGACTGATCAAAAGGAAGATTTCACTGTGAGATCAGTAAAGATTGGGAGAATTGTCAGTCTGAACGGTTGGACCGAACCGTCAGACACAATACTGAAGTCAAAGTAATGACGTGTCGTACCTGATCAGTCCGTCTCGTCTGCGTTGATGAAGAAATGAGATCCTGTTTCGTCTGATTTACACTCAAAGAGCCGAAGGCCTGCTGGACGTGTTGCTTCAGCTGCAGCTCAGTGTGGACTGTTATCCCTGACGTTGTGAGGACATAAATCTGAGGAACCAGATTTCCTCCCATTTAATCCTTGTTACGTGAACCATAACAGGATCAGGTTGTGCTCCACACTTTCCAGAATCTTATCCTTCTTTCAGAGAGGTGAGCCAACCAGCAGGATGTCTCCATGAAGTCTCCTATAATCTGCTTTTATAAAGCATCGGCTATTATAACCAGCTGAAAACATTTGGGTTTTAAAGTCGGTCAGTTAAAAACTAACTAAAACAAACTGTTCCACTGACACGCCCCAGCATCTTCTTTCATGTTTATCTTGAATTTGACACCTTCCCATCAGGATCAGTGCATTTTTGGTTCTTTGATCTCTGGATTCAAACGTTTGGTTATGTTCTCACCAGATCACTGTTTTAGTTGTTTCCTGTCCATCTCTCACTCCTCAGTCAGCTCCTCAGGGCTTATCCACTCAGCTGGACACTCAACTGTTTTCAGTCAGGAGTCTACTCAGGTGTCTCCACTTTGTAATTACCATCTGTCCTTTATGTTCAGGCCACATTTCTTTATATCAAGCCATGATGCTATCCTACCACCACAAAGCCAAAGACTCTATCCTGCTCCTACTCTATCCTGGACCCACCTGGAGCAGAAGGACTCCTACGTCTGTATGCTCTTTGTGGACTTCATGTCTGCCTTCAACACCATGATCCCCCAAACCCTGATGGACAAACTAGGACTAAGCCCCTACATCTGCAACTGGGTCCTAGATTTCTTAACAAACAGACCACAGTTAGTGATGATCCACAACTTCTCCTCCTCCACCATAACCCTCAGCACTGGCTCCCCGCAGGGCTGTGTGTTGAGCCCCCTCCTGTTCACTCTGCTCATGTATGATTGTGCACCTACCCATCCAGGCTGTCACATTGTAAAGTTTG
>NW_023624480.1:0-497 GCF_014905685.2 Nematolebias whitei | reverse complement strand
ACGTGTAGAACCACTAGACTGAGGAACAGCTTCTACCCTGAGGCTGTTAGACTCATGAATCTCTAACCAGATTAATCACTGTGAAAAATCACACATCATGTTGCTGCTGATCTGTTTCACGATGCTGTTGATCTGTTTCATGTTGCTGCTGATCTGTTTCATGTTGCTGCTGATCTGTTTCATGATGCTGCTGATCTGTTTCATGATGCTGCTGATCTGTTTCATGTTGCTGCTGATCTGTTTCATGTTGTTGCTGATCTGTTTCATGTTGCTGCTGATCTGTTCATGTTGCTGCTGATCTGTTTCATGATGCTGCTGATCTGTTTCATGTTGCTGCTGATCTGTTTCATGTTGCTGCTGATCTGTTTCATGTTGCTGCTGATCTGTTTCATGTTGCTGTATTCATTCATACTCATATGCTCACACAGACTCATGTTCTTGCTGCTGTTCGGTGTATTGTTTTTATTGTTTTTATACTGTTAGTGCTTAGAGTATTT
>NW_023624479.1:0-3761 GCF_014905685.2 Nematolebias whitei | reverse complement strand
AGCGATTTATAAAATCCTGGCCAACCAAAAATGGGAATGAGTCAACACGAGACACGTGTACTGGGTGGTACAGTGTCATTTTGCCAATCTGCATGTGAACCATTGCTATAGCTGTCAGGGTTGTTCTCTTCTCTGAGAGACCCTGCATTTCTATAGCACAATCAGATAGAGGTATTATCCTGTTAACATCGGCAGCGGCTGTCCTCAGCTCCTCGAACAGTTTAGTTGACATAATTGTTATGTCTGCCCCACCGTCCAGAAGTGCTTCGTGTGTGAGGACACCTTCGAGTGTTATTGACAGGTATGCTTTTTTGGCGGCCCCCTTTCTGATAAAGTTACACAGAAACCTCTTGGGTTTTTTCTGACGCTTCTTCATGCGTTCAGCCTTATCTGTGTAATCTTGGTTTGTCTGAACTGTCAGCACAGCTGTAGCTTTTTCTGCGTGTTCAGCTTGCGATGACTCGTCATCGTTTGTGTGTGTGTTTACCCCCCCTTCATCCGATGAGGGGTTGTTTGAGGCAACAACAGCAATGTCTTGGTGTGTCCCACCGACATCTGTAATGTTGTCATTCGCGCCCAGGGATGTAATAGTGATTACATCACTGCATAGTGCTCCAGGTCGGCTTCCCTTGTCAGTGCGTTTCAAATCTTCTAACATTTCGCGTAATTTTTCTGTCTCTTCCGAGCTCAGAGGTGTAGGGCCTTTTTTCTGGAACCTTTGTGATTTTTTCGCCTCGGTACGTTTCGTCCGAGGTGGGAGGCGGCTAGGTACGTCTTTTGAGGGTTCCTTTCCGGACGTCCCCTGATAATATGGGTCCTCTCTGTTCCCATATCTTTGCGTCCTACGCATATCCCATTTACGATAATCACGTTCATCCTCTGAAAGAGGAGCCTTTTTGTCCCAGCGTGCACCTTCATTACGTGGTTTGTTAGTTTGAAAAGACTGCTTTTTCTCGCCTTTTTTAGGAGGAGGTGGCGACGCACGCCTTCCTTCTAGTTCTAGGGAGTGGGGTTTAACCTTTACACCAGGAAACACTTCTATGGGCGTCTTAGCATGAGAACATGCCTCGAATACATTCACAGCACACTGTTTAATCTCACTGATGGATTTTTCTCTGAAATTTGCCATCATTTGCACCGATGTTTTAATATCAGTGTGGAGATTTTTGCTGAAAACAAATTTAAAACCTTCTTCTTCTTCCATCCCGGTTTCATTTCTGTTACCGAAATAAGCTTGGAAGATTCTTTTGTAATAAACTTTTGGATGTTCAGTTTTACCCTGCGTGACCTTGTCTGCGGCTGGGAAACCAGCTGGTCCCATGCAGGAGTCGTACTCTCTGATCAAAGCTTCACACAGAAGGTTGTAATCCTTTCTCGTTGCATCAGGTAGACGCTCGATGAAGGTGAACACCTCTCTGTCTGAAGTGAGCCTTATCAGACTGATCTTATCTTCAACCGTAGCATTAGGATAAGATCTCAATCTGAACTCAAGATCTCTGAGGTACGCTTTTGTTCCAGATGAACCCATCGGTCCAGGTACAAAGCGTTGTACATATTTTGAGATTTTTTGCAAATCATCCATTGAAGGAGAAGATATCAACAGTCTCACTTGCGTGGTTGGTAGTGGGGGTGTTACTCTACCCATTTGTGTAGGTGTTTGGATGGGTCTAAAAGCACCAGGTGAGTAAAAGATTTTTGGAGGTTTTGGTGTATTATCCCGACACTGTTCAAGGTCTTCTCTGGATTCCAGACCACCTCGCCCCTCGTCATTACTTTTATCTGTTGCTGCTCTTAGTTTCTCCTCAAATGTTTTTAAACGTTCTTGTGATGTTTGGTAATCACTTTGTAAACGCCTATATAGCTCCAGTAATGCGTGTTTATCCACTCTGCGTTCTTCCAGCTCCATTTTTGCGAGCTGCAACTCTTGTTGTAGCTGTTCATTGTCTGAGCACGCAGCTTGGTACTGACGGTCTTTTTCACTAATCTTGTCATAAGATTGAGCTTGTAATGACGCTTGCATATCTGAGAGCTCCCTCTCATGTGTTCTAGACAGCATGACATTGCGTTCCAACCGTTCATCCAATTCCGCTTTTAGAAGCAGAGAGATTTTTGCTAACCGTTCCTGGCTAGACTTTTTACTCTCTGACACTAATGTTCCTTCTGCCAGACTTCTCAGCTCTTGGTCTCTTTGAATTTCATCGAGTTGTTCTAATTGCTCTATTTGCTTGCCAATAATTGAATGTGTTAAAATATGTAAAGCCCCCAAAATGATATCATCATTTGATTGGGAGTTGAAAGGGTGCTCTCCTCCTTCTTCGTTTGCCATTTTTCTTCTATTTATAAATTAAATAGGAGAATTTAATGTTTTAGGTGTTAAAATAAAATCAGAAAAGTCTCTTTTTCTGATATTTACTCTTATTTAGTGATCTTGCAATTAGACGTGTATTATCTTCTCCAGCAAATGAGTAAACTTTTATCTCTGTGAATATCTGTATCTGTATTTAAAAAAAAAAAAGTTTCTAACTTTTATTTTGTACCTTTTTATAAGGAATTACCAGTGAATAAAGTTTTTTTGGTAAATGCCTTTCTGCATAAATACCTTTCACTTTTTTAAATGCAAGATAACAGTTATTATTCAGCTTTGAGGAAGTTTATTAACTCACAATCGTCTTACAGACAAGAAACACGTTTAATTTCACTAAAATTACCCTAAAGATGAAGTGAAACTTGTGATCTCAAATCTCCACAGGAGGTGGCAGCATAACCTTATTTATTTTAACTCAGACACTGTTAGTGTTGTCCAGTAGGAGTCGCTATGACTTCCTGTGGCATCCGGTCGTTAGCTGTTAGCTTAAAATTAGCATCGGCTAGACTCGGTTAAAATCAACATTTCTGAACGGATTTTTTACTCAAACGTGGCAAAATTTTAGCAATTAGACTTCGAAGAACTAGCAGCAGATCAGAATACGGCTTTTAAAGCGTTTTTGAACTTTAAAAAGCAGATTTTATTCCCTATGAAAAACGAGTTTTCATTTCCGGGTCACGTGACTGAATCCACCAATGACAGAGTAACACGGGGGTCAGAGGAAGTGACGTAGGCACGTCATTCACTTCTTCAGCGAATCACAGCGTCCCAACTCAGCCGTTTCCAACCAATCACGGACCGTTTTTCCAACTAGCATGTTACTGTTAGCCTGAAATAGTTCGTCAACTTTTCGTCTTTTAAACTGTCAAAATGCACCATTTTCTGTTAAAAAATGTAACGAATCAAGTTCTGAGCTTAGTGGAGTGGTGCTCCGTGGCAAAACGTCTTTTAAACCATTTAAAACAAACTCGTTCGAACTTGTCAAAACAAGCCGGACCAGAGTCACTCTCTGGACCACAGTTTAACAGAATAAAGCGTTTCCACACAAACCCAGCTTTAGTTACACATAACAGACGTACAATTTCAGCTTTCATAAAGACTCAATGACTCGGTATCAGCTTCAAAGCGTCGCCAGCGTAAACATGCAGTGTTTTTCTCCAAGCGCTGCAGCTGAGCTGCGTTTCATCACAGCTACGATCTGCAAATTTTTCATGCCAACATGAAATATTCAATTGTCACACTAATACAGTCCATTTATGAACGCGTAACGGGCCACCAGATGTAGTATGACATATCTTGAGATATATTATACATTAAACGGGTTCATTCATTTTTCTGGACTGAATGATGTCGTGCATTGAATTTAAATAAAATGTGGACGTGAGACGTTAATTAT
>NW_023624478.1:0-3763 GCF_014905685.2 Nematolebias whitei | reverse complement strand
GGGGTTTAAAAGCCACTGGGACGTTATGTTTAGAAAATAAACGTCTCAGTTTCTCTGATACCCCCTCAACATACGGAATGACCACTGGTCTGGGTCTGGGTTCCTCCCTTTCACCTGATGGCTGACTGGAGCCCTGTTTGGGTTTCTTCACTGCTTTCAGGAAGGCCCAGTTAGGATATCCACATTGCTCTAGAGCCTGTTTTGTGTAGGATTTCTCCTTCTGCCTGGCTCCCGAGCTAGTGGGGATGCTGTCTGCTCTGTGATACAGAATCCTGATGACTCCTAACTTGTGCTCCAAAGGGTGATGGGAGTCAAACTGCAAATACTGGTCTGTGTGGGTGGGTTTGCGGTACACCTCGGTTTGCAAATGTCCTCTATCAGAGACTGAGACCTCACAGTCCAAGAAAGCCAACTTGCCATTTTTTACATCTTCTCATGTGAACTTGATGTATTTATCCACAGACTTGATGTGGTCAGTAAAATGTTGGACTTCCTGAGATTTAATTTTAACCCAGGTGTCATCAACATACCTGAACCAATGACTTGGTGGTGTCCCTGAAAAGGACGTCAAGGCTCTCTTTTCTACCTCCTCCATGTACAAGTTGGCAACAATAGGAGAAACTGGAGACCCCATAGCACACCCATGTTTCTGCCTATAATATTGCTCCCCATATGTGAAGTAGGTTGACTGCAGGCACAGTTTCAAGAGTTGACACATTTGTTCTGTGGAAAGTGTGGTCCTGCTGCTCAGAGTGGTGTCTGATTTTAATCTTAAACTGACCACCTCTACTGCATCATCAACAGGAATGTTGGCCATCTTTGTGAAAAGAAATCGTCCATCATTAAAAAGGGGTGGAGGCCTCCGGGTTCAACTGTCCCCCTCTTACAATGCTGTGATGGCTAGTATCACTCAGCCCTCTGTGAGTAGTAAACAGCCATCAGTGTGCTAATGACCTATTGTTAGGCTGATGGTCCTTCTTGAGCATGTGATCAGCTGGTTTTGGTTGTCAGCAGCAAACTGGTTGATCCACTCTGAGATGGTGATATTTAAGAGACTGAGCTGAAAACAGCACCTCAGACTGAGTAAGTCTCTTGGATGAGAGACGAAACGTTTCTAGATTTTTTTGCTTTGTTTTTTGTTTTTTTTTGAATGTCCAGAGGACCAGATTGAACTTTGTTGGATTTTTCTACCTGGATTATTGAGCATGCATCAGGATATTTTGAATCACTTTGGCCAGGATTGCCTCAAACTAGTAAGAGAGTTTGAGAAAACAGCAAGGAAGATGCCAGACTACAGGAACCACTTGCGATTCAACCTCAGATGTCGACAAAGTGGCATCATTCCCAAGAGCCTGGAACTAAAATCATCGGTCAGCGGGCACCAGGCAAGCAAGATCCTTCAGAAGGCACAAACCCAGCTGCGGAATGAACGGGTGAGACAGACCAATTTTACTATTGAGGCCTTGAAGGCCAAAGAAGAGCACATTAAACAGAAACTAACTATGTGTCTAGATCAGACCACACTTCAGCAAGTGTTGGACTGTACAGATTAGGCATGCTTAGCACAGCATGTCAAGTCCAAGACTCGACAACAAAATAAGTTTAACTTACTAATAACTCATCAACACCATCACTATTCCAATAACAACACATTCAGTGTAGGACAACACGCCAGTAGTCAATTACATGCCAGGGAGACAGAAAAGTGGGTGAAGAATTTATCTGACAGACAGCTCACCCAGCCGGAGACAGAGATTCTTGCCAGGGGACTGAACTTTGCGGTTGCACCAAGTACAATTCCTCTGGTGGAGATGATCAAAGCCACAGAATCAGCCATCCGCAACAACAAAATGAAAGAGGGTGAAGCAGAACAGCTCAGAAGAGACTGAGCTGAAAAAAGCACCTCAGACTGAAGAAGTCTCTCGGACGAGAGACGAAACGTTTCTACATTTTTTGTTGTTTTGCTTTGTTTTGGGTTTTTTTGAATGTCCAAAGGACCAGATTTAACTTTTTTAGATTTTTCTACCTGGATTATTGAGCATGCATCAGGATAGCTCAGAATCAAATGCCCCTTTTCCATTAGTACCGGTACGGGCCGACTCGACCCTACTTGGCCCGGTTCTGAGGCTTTTCCATTAGTACCGGTACTTAGCACCTGTTACTATTTTCAGTACCCTTGGCTCTGTGGTTCTAACCGGTACGAAGAGGTACAAAAACGTGACATCAGTACACTGTCGGTCACTGATTGGTCGGGGGCGGAGTCTGGGGCGGAGTCACTGGATCCTTCAGAAACTTTCAAAACAATAATCCGCCATTTGCAATTTCTCGGACTGGAGCAGCCTGGACTTATTTTAAAGATTTTAAAAACAATACTGACAACATCTTGGTCTAATGTTGATGTGCTGGCATTTTTTGTGCTTGGTGGCCGACAACATAATTCAGAGCAAGCTGGATGGAGCTCTGCTGGTCTACACCGATCCTCCCTCCGGAGCCTCGGAGCGCCAGGCCGGGCAGGGCGTCATCTCCCCGGCTCCAAGTTCAGCTGGTCACCGCGGAAGATCCTTCGATGTGCCGACTCGGAGAATCGGGTTCCGGATACCAGCCTTGTGTGCTCAGAGCTCCGCAGGTCACTGCGAATCTGGAGATGGGGACTCGCAGATGGACGTTGCGAGACCCCGGCCGCGCGTAATCATGAAGGCTGAACCCCGATCCCACCCGGCAGTCAGGCGGACTGGACAGTCTGGGACGGACGCTGGAAGCGATTTTTAAATAAAATAATATTTTGTTTTTATACAAAAAATGTTTTAAAAAAATGCTGAAGCGATTTAAAAATGATTATTATTTTTTTACACGTAAAATGTTTTTTAAAATCGCTTCCACCGTTCGTCGCAGACCCGTCTCTGCCCGCCTGTCTGCGCGGGTCGGACCTTCATGATTACGCGCGGCTGGAGTCTTGGAACGGCCTCTGTGAGTGACCAGCTGAACTGGAGCTGGAAAGATGAGCCTCCCAGCCTCCTCTTCTCCGGAGGAGAGGATCGTGTGACTGCGGGCAGTGTCGTGCGAGACCAGCAGAGCGTTGAAGATTTAAAAAAAAAAAAAAAGACGGTGCCAGCTTCATCGTGAAATCCTGTTTTCACTTTAATGACTGTTAACTCAGCTGAAAATCATAAAAAGACACAAAACTATTGGATCTCAGGAATATTTCCCTCAAACATGTTTAAAGAAGAGACGACCTTCAGTTCAACTTTATTTTAACCCACAAATGTACAAATCACAAAACAAGAACTTTAAAGCAAAGCTAAAAATAAAATGTTTATATGTGAACAAGAAAGAAAACCACACATTTAAAATGAACATTAAAAGTAGACACAATGAGTGCAAATACATCAAATGATGATGAAAACCTATACAAATTTAAATGTAATGTTTTTGTAGAATCTGGTTCATCAGAGTTTTAATTTATATACATATATATATATATATATTTATATCTATAAATAAATATAGATAAATATATATGTACATATTTAAATACATATACATGTAATTTATATACATATATATTTATATCTATAAATAAATATAGATAAATATATATGTATATATATATAAATACATATATATGTATATAAATATATATGAATATATATAAATACATATATGTATATAAATATATATGAATATATATAAATACATATATATGTATATAAATACATATGTGTATATATATACATTTATATACATAATTGTGTGTATATACATA
>NW_023624477.1:0-3763 GCF_014905685.2 Nematolebias whitei | reverse complement strand
CATGTGATCAGCTGGTTTTGGTTGTCAGCAGCAAACTGGTTGATCCACTCTGAGAAGGTGCTATTTAAGAGACTGAGCTGAAAACAGCACCTCAGACTGAGGAAGTCTCTTGGATGAGAGACGAAACGTTTCTAGATTTTTTTGTTTTGTTTTTTGTTTTTTTGAATGTCCAGAGGACCAGATTGAACTTTTTTGGGCTTCTACAAATTAACCCATTTTTGAAACAATTGACCCAACTGGTTCAGTGCTTCATAAAAGCTTCATTTGCTCATCACTACCTCCTCTGATTAGACACTTCAGCTTCAAACATGGAGATGCGGGAGACGTCATTTCATTGTTATTTGTTATTTTAAAAATAATAAAGACATGTAAGCATAAATAAATTTTCAAACCAGACAACATAGAAAGTTGATGAATTTAAAAAAATATGTTTTTACCACAGTAGTTTCTTTAACACTAGTCACTGAAGTTCTTCGGTGTGTGACACCAAAAGTGTAACGCCTAATTTGACAGCAGCATTGCAAACTGCCACAAGAGGTCACTGTAACTGAAGCTTCTACAAATGAACCTATTTTTGAAACAATTGGCCCAACTGGTTCAGTGCTTCATAAAAGATTTATTTACTCATCACTACGTTGAAGCAGAGAAGCAAGAACAGGGCCGAGTCATGATCCAAAAGAGTAAAGGCAAGGCAACAAAACTATGGAACAAGATACTGTGATGAGGGCTTCACTATCAGGGACCATGAGTGGTGAACAGAGGCGGACTGGCCATCGGGAGCGCCGGGACAATTCCCAGTGGCCTGGTTGCCGAGGAACGGGACTAAAGGCTCAGTTCGGGTCGCACGGACTTTATTATTTTAAATAAACAATTCACTTTTGCCTGGGCTCAGGTCTCACGCTGCACTGCAGCGACGGAGAAAGCCTGGCACATCCCCCGGCCGGGCCGGCCCCCTCCCTTCCTTTTCTGTGTGTCACAGAGCAGAGACACACACACACACACACATTGCGCCCGCCCCCCTCCCCGCCCTAGTCCAGGACTCGCGCTCCCGACGGTGTTGGCGCGCGGTGCGTGCATCTCTGAGTTGTAGAATGGAGCAACAGAGACAGCCAAAGAAGAGGAAAGGTTGAGCAGAGAGAGAGAGGATAAAAAAGAGAAAAGCTCTGGCCGCGGAGAATAAACAACACATCTGTAGTACAACACGATCTCTCATTTGTTGTATGAAACTATGATTGACTGTCATATTCCTAGTGATTTTAAAAGGGCTTATGCATAGCAAAATATAGGGCAACATAATTTCAGTTTATGTGATTTGAGGACGGATTATTGCACCACAGAAGAAAGATTTATGTAGGTATTCAGTTAGACGTGTGCAAACAACATGCATTCAAAGTGCGCTCAATTGAACTCAGTCTTGGTGGTTTGCGTTAATCAGGTGGTGGTGGCCTGGGATGGTATCAAAATTCCCGGCCTGGATTATTGTCCCAGTCCGCCCCTGGTGGTGAAATAATTCAGCACCGGTGGAAAGGGAGAATGGATTTTATAAATGGTGCAGAGCAGGTGAACTAGATGAGCTGAACAGGTGAGTGGGATCAGGACTGATTGCTGTGATAGGCTGAGGGGGTGTGGTGAACTGTTAACTGACAGGAGCTGATGTGAGCACTGACAGGAGCTGAGGGATAAACAAAACATGAAGGAGAGGGGCAGAAAACATGGCAGGTCATGAAGGGGCAGGGAAGTGAGCAGATGGGGGGCCAGTGGGGGCCGCTGATCATGACACTCTCTAGAAAATGAGTTCTTGTGACTCAATGAGTCTACCTGTATAAATAAAGGTAAATTAAAAAATAAAAGTTTAAAATAGAAATACTCACATCATGAGGCCGAGGTTGTGTGTGTGACGTGCACATTCCTGAGAGGCCACAGACAGAGCAGCTCCAGCTTTTGTTGAGTTCCTGTAGTCCTGCAGTTTTCAAGCTGAAATGAAAAAGCATCATGAATATGAACTTTACAGTCTATAGTTACCTGTTCATATAAACACATGGAGGTGTCTCACCTTGTGACTGACAATTAAATATGTAACTTTATGAACTCTAATGAACTTATAATGATGATCCTACTCTTTGAAGGTGAACCGATGGTACCACACCATCTCTCAGTCGGACAGTCTGATCAGTTTGATCAAAATCCTCCAGTTTAAAATCCTCACTGCACAGATGAATCCTCCTCATAGATCCTTCCTCCTCTTCCTCACATCTTGTTCTTTGGGAAACCTTCAAAATGAAAACAGGAGATTTATGTCAACACAAAAACATTGTACAGAGGAGGCCAAGCTTATTTTCTATTTCCTATATTCTCCCTAGTTTTATTTTATTTCCCCTAGAACTTAAACAAAACTCCAGTTTTGATGCATATCTGTTGCTAATGAACCAAAGCTGCTGAAATTGTGAGTATGCTTGTTAGCAAAATATTCCTGTCATCAGCTCTCAGTCAGCTTCATTGCAGCTGAACACCGTGTTACACTGAACATAACATCAGCTGGTGGACATAAATATAGGGGGTGTGGCAAGATGGCGCCTGTGTTGATCCGGAGGTGGAAGGCTGAGCAGGAGATGCTGGAAGGAGGAAGTGAATGAATGCAACAAACAAACGAAAGCGGTAGGATTTGATTTTGGTGGATCGCATAAGCTGTACATTGACTGTAGCAACATGGCTTCTACATCAGGAGGAAATAGTGGAAATGAGATGGAATGGTTGATATCAAGATCAGCAAAAATGAAAAGAACACTTAGGAAGAGACAAGAAAGAACAAGAAGTTGGTCGGAAGAAAGTGAGTCAAGAGCAGAAGTTAGCAAAAAGACAAAACCAAACGAACGGGTGAGCTCAAGAGAACAGGATGAAACAGAAGTGGAATTTAAAGTAATAGTGGAATTTAAGCAAGAAGGGGGATCTATACACCCAATAAAGATGACCAAAGCAATAGAGGAAGAAATAGGGAAAATTAAAACGGCTAGAATCATAAATAATAGAAGAGTGCTAATTCATGCTCTTAACGAGTCACAACAACAGAAGATAATCAAAATGAAAACCCTGATGGGGGAAAGAATTAAAACATATATTCCAGGATCTTTAGCAAGGCTAAGAGGAGTAATATCAGGAGTTCCTTTAGAAATGACAATGGAGGATGTGAAAAAAGAAATCAAAGGAGGGAAAATAACAGATGCCATGAGGATTAAAAGTAAAAGAGACGGGGAACTTAAAGACACTATGACAGTGATTCTTCAATTTGAAAATATTAAGCCAGAAAATATCCAATTGGGATACATGAACTATAGAGTTAGAGAGTATATTCCTAGACCCATCAGATGTTTTATTTGCCAAAGAATGGGACACGTTGCTAAAGAATGTAAAGGTAAAGTTAGGTGTGCAAGATGTGGAGGCCCACATGAATACGGAAAATGTGATAAAGATGCTAAAATCAAATGTTGCAATTGTGGAGGAGAACATAGTGCAGCATATGGTGGATGTAAAATACAAAGGGAAGCCAGAGAAGCTCAAAGAATCAAAATAACAGAAAGAGTTTCATGTGCTGAAGCTCTAAAAAGAGTAAGGAAAGACAGTACAAGAGGAATGAGGTCGGGAGAAACGGGTCAAAGAAACACAACTTGGAACATAAATCAAGGGCAGAATGATCAGCGACAAACATTGGTACCAACAACAAATATACAAAATGCATGTTTGCATAAATGTAGAGTAGATGAAAATA
>NW_023624476.1:0-3764 GCF_014905685.2 Nematolebias whitei | reverse complement strand
CTTCAATTTCCTTAGCAAACACTATTTCACTGTCTAACCTTTTTTTTAGGTAATCAGTTTTCTCAACGGCCTTATAGAATGATTCTTTCAGCAAGATTGCGATTTTAGCCAGCTTTTCATAACTTGACTTTGTGATTTCTGCAGAGGTCACACTTTCTGCAACCTCCTTCAGATTGTCCACTAACTCTTTTGGGTTCATGCGCTCTGTCTGAATTATATATGGATGTAAGGACGCCCCGAGAAGCGCGAACGCATTCTCCAAGCAGTCCGCCATTCCTTTTGGATCAAAATCTTTTTCTAACACACCTGTCATGTTTTCACTGTGTAGCAATTTATCTGTTTGAACAGTTGCAAGCTTTAGATATTTTACAGGTAAATATTTGTATTCAAGTCAATGAGTTTTCACACTTATTTTAGCTTTGGGTTTACACAGAAGTACTGTTATAAGTCACTTATTCAACTGTGGGTACCTTTCTCAGGTTTTACCCCAATTCATGAATATTTAAGTAAACGCTCTTTTGGCAGTGTTACTTTTTGTGCTTATTTTCCACAGATACTAGAGTACCAAGCTGTTTTTTAGTGTATTTTACTCTAAAACACTGAATTTTTTATAAACCTGCAAATTTTCTTTAGTCTCACAGCAATATTAGTTTAAAACGTTTTTTTAAACCGTTCTGTTCCAGAAATTTGCTATTTTAAACAGTTACTCATCAACCCAGGTGGGTGAAAAGAGAAAAGAATTTGATGATGAGGAATAATCAGTCTTTCTTCAGAAAAACTGTATTTACTCCTGTCCTCCTGTAAAGCTTCTATTTAAAATTAAATAGAAAGATATTTTATTTAGGTGGCAAATTAAACAGAAAATCTCTTTTTCCTGATAAATTTACTCTTATTTAGTGATTTTGCAATTAAACGTGTATTATCCTTCAAGCAAAATGAGTAAACTATTCAACTCTGTGAATATTTGTAACTGTATCTGTTTTTTAAAAAGTTTCTAATTTTATTATGAACCTGTTTTAAGGGATTACCAGTGAAATAAAACTGTTTTTTGGTAAATGCTTCTTTGCATAAATACCTATTACTTTTTAAAATGTAAGATAACAGTGTTTTATTCAGCTTTGAGGAAGTTTGTTAACTCAAAATTGCCTTACAGAAAAATAAAAAAACGTTTAATTTCACTCTTTACCTAAAAACGAAGTGAAACCTGTGATCTCACGTCTCGCCAGGAGATGTCAGTATTACCTCAACAATTATAACTCCGTCACTGTTTGTGTTGTCCACTAGGGGTGCTATAACTTCCTGTGGCGTTCGGTTGACATCCTGTTGTTAGCTGCTTAGCTTGAAGTTAGCTTCGGCTAAACTCGGTTAAAATCAACATTTCTGAACGGATTTTTTACACAAAAGTGGCAAAAGTTTTGCAATCAGACTTTATAGCTTCAAACATGAGTTTTTGGGACAGTATAGCAGCTTCATTTAGCGATTTTAAGCGTAGTTTAAGCTCCGGTCGTTAGCTGTTTAGCTTAAAATTAGCATTGCTAGCGTTGTTTAAAAACATCGTTTTTTGACGAATTTTAAACTCTAACGTAGCAAAATTTCAGCAAATTGCTTCGAAGCACTTGACCAGCGTGTCAAAACCACTTTAAAGTTACTTTTCAGCTTTAAAAAGCAGATTTTATTTCCCTATGAAAACGAATTTCATTTCCGGGTCACGTGACTGAAATCACCAATGGCAAAGCAGCGCAGGGTGAGAGGAAGTGACGTAGCCACGCCAGTCAGCCTTCTCAACCAATCAGAGCGCTCCACAACAGCGAATTCAACCAATCAGGAAGCGTTTTCTCCAGCTAGCAAGTTAGATTAGCGTAAAATAGTTCGTCACTTTTTCGTCTTTTAAACCATCAAAATGCACTTTCTCTGCTAAAAATGTAACGAATCAACCCCCTGAGCTGCACAGAGAACGGCGCTCCGTGACAAAACGTCTTTCTAGCTATTTAACAACTCGTTCGAACTGTTCCAGAACCGAGTCGGAACCACAGAACCGAACCGGACCAGAACAGCGTCTGGAACACAGTTTAAACAGAATAAAGCGTTTCCACAGCTCAAAGCCAGCTTATGTTACACATACAGACGTACAATTCAGCTTTATAAAGACTCAATGACACAATTTCAGCTTTTAAAACATTGCCAGCGTAACACAAGCGCGCAGCTCCAATTGCGCTGCGTAAAGACGCACGGTTTCAGCACAGCTGATAAACTGTTACTTTTTCAACATGCCAACATTTAAATCAATCTTTACACGTATTAACAGTCATTCATGAACACGTTAACGGGCCACCAGTTTGTAGTGAGTCACGTAGGTACGTGTCACTTGTTGTATGACAAATATATGTGGTATATATTTATGCATACTTTTCACGAGTTCTTCATTTTTCTGACTGTAAATGCCGTGCATTGAATTTAACAGAAATGTGAACGAGAGACGTCATTACCTTTGACCCATCAAATGAATGGAGTCATTTATTTTCAGAATCAAAGTTTAACATCAAACATTTACATTAATTTGGCAAAATATGAAAATAATAACAGACAGTTTCACAAATAACGAACTTCAAATCACTCGGCGGTGATTTGAGGACTTTGCTTCAGATATTTCTAAAATATCTGTACTAGTTTTGTGAGAGAGAGGTGAGTTTAAGAGGAAATTGAGATTTATCTTACAGAGGAATATGTGAGGGAATTTAATCTGTTTAACCAGAAATTGCACGCTCCGTCAGATCTCAGCTTTGCCCACGGTACACTTGGTCGAAGAAGAACTTTTACCTTGTTGAAGTTCATCAGCTCAGTAAGAATCCTTCAGACTCTTTTTCAGCGTCTCCGTTGAGAACTGCTAAAATCCTTAGAGAGTCGTGCGTGGTTAGTTCAAACAGAATCATAATCCCAAAACGTCTCTGGATTCTCGGCAACTCTGACTCTTCATTGTCAGCAGCTCTCAGACTCTTTCAGATCTTCTCAGACTCCAAAACTCTCCATAACTCTAGTTCTCTTCTGAACTCCTTGAGAACTTTTTCATTCTCGGAATCTTTTCCATTTTCACATGAACTGGGAAGTTGCCACATTTTATTTGGGTCGACTTCCGGTTCAATTTAGAGCTTTCTGATTCGTGGATGTACCAGAAAGAGGTGTGGTTTTTTGACGTAAGTTATTATCAAAAGTCAAGGATTGTTTTCAACATACAGAAAAGATTATTGCAGTCGACCAGACTTCGTGGAGTCTCACACTTGGTAATCTTTTCAAATAGTAAAACATGACATTTCTTCTTCAGTAAACATTTAGTTGACCGAAGCTTCAACTTTCACACACTTACGCCTTGGCTCATTTCAGACAGAAAATCAAGAAATGCATATTCAGGTGATTTCTCGTTTGAATGAGGAATAAAAATCATTACTTACTGTTTATGTAAAATAAAGATGAGTAGTTCTTTTCAACCTATAAGCATTGAGTGAAACTAACACAATTTGATTATCAAAACATTTGTAAGACAGTAATGATTATAGAGGATTGTCTTTTCTGCTTGATTAATTCAAGAAAGAAAGTCTCAGGATGGGTGAACCTGTATTTATGGATTCAAATACATGAAATGACAGCTTCTGTCCCACAAGGTTCTAAAGGTCAAGAGTTTTGACCTTAGACTGGGTTTCGACGTAGGCCTAGTCCACTACACACCTGTGTCTAATTCTAATCACCGCAGGTGTCACTCATTTCACCTT
>NW_023624475.1:0-3764 GCF_014905685.2 Nematolebias whitei | reverse complement strand
GAGAGACCCTGCATTTCTATAGCACAATCAGATAGAGGTATTATCCTGTTTTTCTCGGCTGCGGCTGTCCTCAGCTCCTCGAACAGTTTAGCTGACATAATTGTTATGTCTGCCCCACCGTCCAAGAGTGCTTCGTGTGTGAGGACACCTTCGAGTGTTACTGACAGGTACGCCTTTTTGGCGGCCCCCTTTCTGATAAAGTTACACAGAAACCTCTTGGGTTTTTTCTGACGCTTCTTCATGCGTTCAGAAATGCTTGTGTAATCTTGGTTTGTCTGAACCGTCAGCACAGCTGTAGCTGTTTCTGCGTGTTCAGCTTGCGATGACTGGTCATCGTTTGTGTGTGTGATTACCCCCCTTTCATCCGATGAGGGGTTGTTTGAGGCAACAACAGCAACGTCTTGGTGTGTTTCACCGACATCTGTAGTGTTGTCATTCGCGCCCAGAGATGCTGTAGTGAGTACCTCACTGCATAGTGCTTTTGGTCGGCTTCCCTTGTCAGTGTGTTTCAAATCTTCTAACATTTCACGCAATTTTTCTGTCTCTTCCGAGCTCAGAGGTGGAGGGCCTTTTTTCTGGGATTTTTGTGATTTTTTCGCCTCTGGACGTTTCGTCCGAGGTGGGGGGCGGGTAGGTACGTCTTTTTGGGGTTCCTCTCGGTTCCCATTTTTTTGCGTCCTCCGCTGGTCCCATTTACGATAATCACGTTCGTCCTCTGAAGGAGGAGCCTTTTTGTCCCAGCGTGCACCTTCATGATGCGGTTTGTTAGTCTGAAAATACTGCCTTTTTTCTCCCTTTTTAGGAGGGGGTGGCGATGCACGCCTTCCTTCTAATTCTAGGGAGTGGGGTTTAACCTTTACACCAGGAAACACTTCTATGGGCGTCTTGGCATGACAACGTGCCTCAAACACGTTCACAGCGCACTGTTTAATCTCACTGATGGATTTTTCTCTGTAATTTGCCATCATTTGCACTGACGTTTGAATGTCAGGATGGAGATTTTTGCTGAAAACAAATTTAAAACCTTCTTCTTCCTCCATTCCGGTTTCATTTCTGCTACCAAAATAAGCTTGGAAGATTCTTTTGTAATAAACTTTTGGATGTTCATTCTTGCCCTGCGTGACCTTGTCTGCGGCTGGATACCCAGCAGGTCCTGCGCAGGAGTCGTACTCTTTGATCAGAGCTTCACACAGAAGTTTGTAATCCCTTCTCGTTGCATCTGGTAGACGCTCGATGAAGGTAAACACCTCTCTGTCCGAAGTGAGTCGTATCAGACTGATTTTATCTTCTACCGTAGCGTTTGGATAAGCTCTCAATCTGAAATCCAGATCTCTGAGGTACGCTTTTGTTCCAGCGGAGCCCAACGGTTCAGGGATGAAACGTTGTACATATTTTGAGATTTTTTGCAAGTCATCCATTGATGGAGAAGATATCAATGGTCTCACATGTGTGATCAGTTGTGGGGGTGTTGCTCTGCCCGTTTGTGTAGGTGTTTGGATGGGTCTAAAAGCACCGGGTGAGTAAAGAGGTCGTTGAGTAATTGGTGTATTAGTCCGACTTTGTTCAAGGTCTGGTTTGGATTCCAGGTCACCTTGCCCAACATTCTGACCTTTTTCTATTGCTGCTATTAGTTTCGCCTCACATTTTTTTAAATGTTCCTGGGATGTACAGTAGTCACCTTCTAAGCGCATATGTAGCTTTTGTAGATTTTGTTTATCTATTTTGCATTGCTCCAGTGCAGTTTTTGCAAGCTGCAACTGTTGTTGTAGCACATCGTTATCTGCACACGTGGCTTTGTACTGACGGTCTATTTCTTTAATCTTTTCATAAGATTTTGCTTCTAGTGACGCCTGCATTTCTGAGAGATCCCTCTCATGTGTTTTAGACATCCAGTCAAGGCGTTCCGACCGTTCATCCAATTCAGCTTTTAGAAGCAGAGAGATTTTTGCTAACCGTTCAAGGCTAAGCTTTTTACTCTCTGTGTTTAATGTTCCTGCGGCCAAACTTTTCAGCTCTTCTTGTCTTTGAGCTTCATCAAGTTGTTGTAATTGCTGTATTTCTTTGCCAATAAGTGGATTTGTCAAAATATGTAAGGCCCCCAAAATGATATCATCATTTGTTGGTTTTGAAAAGTTGTCTTCATCTTCTTCGCTTGTCATTTTTCTTCTATTTAAAGATTAAACAGGAGAATTTTAATGTTTTAGGTTTTTCAAAATAAATAAAATCAGCAAAGTCTCTTTGTCTGATGTATTTACTTTTATTTAGTGATTTATCAATTAAACGTGCACTATCCTTTTAGCAAATGAGTAAACTTTTTCCAACTTTGTGAAAATCTGTAACTGTTTCTATTTTTAAAAAGTTAATGTTTATTTTTGTACCTTAGTTTTAAGGGATTACCAGTGAAATAAAACTTTTTTGGTGAATGCTCGTTTGCATAAATACCTTATAACTTTTAAAATGCAAGATAACAGTAATTTTCAGCTTTAAGGAACGTTTATTAACTCGAAAATGCCTTTTAGAAAGATTAAAACGTTTAATTTCACTGTTTAGACCTAAAGAGCGAGTGAAACCTGTCTTCTCAAGGTTGTCCAGAAGATGTCAGCCTTACCTTACTAATCTTAACTCAGACACTGTTTGTGTTATCCACTAGGGGAGCTATAACTTCCTGTGGCGTTCGGTTGACATCCTGTTGTTAGCCGCTTAGCTTGAAGTTAGCTTCGGCTAAACTCGGTTAAAATCAACATTTCTGAACGGATTTTTTACACAAACGTGGCAAAATTTCAACAAACACGACTTCTTAGCCTGAACATGAGTTTTTGGAACAATATTGCAGCTTCATTTAGTGATTTTAAGCGTAGTTAAAACTCCGGTCGTTAGCTGTTTAGCTTAAAATTAGCATCGCTAGTGTTGTTTAAAAACATCATTTTATGACGAATTTTAAGCTCTAACGTGGCAAAATTTCAGCGAATATGCTTCGAAGCTTTTAACCAGCGTATCAAGATCACTTTTAAAGGCGCTTTTCAGCTTTAAAAAGCAGATTTTATTTCCCTATGAAAACGAATTTTCATTTCCGGGTCACGTGACTGAAATCACCAATGGCTAAGCAGCGCAGGGTGAGAGGAAGTGACGTAGCCACGCCAGTCAGCCTTCTCAACCAATCAGAGCGCTCCACAACAGCGAATTCAACCAATCAAGAAGCGTTTTCTCCAACTAGCAAGTTAGATTAGCGTGAAATAGTTCGTCAACTTTTCGTCTTTTAAACTGTCAAAATGCACTTTTTCTGTTAAAAATTGTAACGAATCAACTCCTAACTGTGTTCTGAGGCGACGCTCAGCTTTTAAAACGTTTATCCATCTATTCAAAATACTCGTTCAAACTCAACAGAACCGAACTGGACCACAGTCCTGGTCTTTTCAGCAGAACCTCGTCTTTTAAACAGAATCAACGCTTGCACAGCTCATAAGCTTAACAACACTTAACAGCGTACAAATTCAGCTTTCATAAAGACTCAATGACACAATTTCAGCTTTTAAAACATTACTAGCCCAACGCTTAGAACATGCAGCGTTTGCTTGAAAGGCGCAGCTCCGAGCGCGCAGCTCCGGCTGCGTTTCAATCACAGCTGATAAACCGTTACTTTTTCAACATGCCAACATGAAAAAAAAAATCAATCTTACACGTTTTTTCAGTCATTTATGAGGCGTACGGGCCACCAGTTGTAGTATGACAAATATATGAAATATATATGCATACAATTTCACGAG
>NW_023624474.1:0-3765 GCF_014905685.2 Nematolebias whitei | reverse complement strand
GGAAGTTATACCTGTCTGACAAACACAAACAGGAAGTTATACCTCTCTGGCAAACACAAACAGGAAGTGATACCTCTCTGGCAAACACAAACAGGAAGTGATACCTCTCTGGCAAACACAAACAGGAAGTGATACCTCTCATGCAAACACAAACAGGAAGTGATACCTCTCTGGCAAACACAAACAGGAAGTTATACCTCTCTGACAAACACAAACAGGAAGTTATACCTCTCTGACAAACACAAACAGGAAGTTATACCTCTTTGACAAACACAAACAGGAAGTTATACCTCTTGACAAACACAAACAGGAAGTTATACCTCTCTGACAAGCACAAACAGGAAGTTATACCTCTCCGACAAGCACAAACAGGAAGTTATACCTCTCTGACAAACACAAACAGGAAGTTATACCTGTCTGACAAACAGGAAATGTCACTCTGAGCAAGGAACTTAAAGGTGTAGATAATTGGTTTCAAAGATGATATAAGCCAGACTTTGTTGGACCTGACCTGGACTCTGTTGGACCTGGTCTGTACTTACCCATGTTGAGAGTCACAGTGGTGATGTTAAGGGACATGGTGGAGTCAGTGACACTGCTGAAAGACACCGACTGAGACAGACAAATGGACAAACGAGAGAAAACAATGAAGGACATGTCAATCACAGAAAGTTCAGACAGAACCGGTTCCTCCTCATCAGGTAACATCAGCTGATCGAACAACATTTTCAAACCCAACATAAAGAAAGAAGCTGGTGTGGTTCAGGTTTTAGCTATTGGAAATCAGAATGTAAAAGTGTGGAGCTGAAGAATCAGTCAATCAATCAGTCAATCAATCAATCAGTCAATCAAATCTTAGCTGCTATAGACTGTAACAAAAACTCAAACAAGAAAGGTCATGTTTGGGGTCGGGGCCCTTCATGTTTGGGGCCCCTAAGAAAATGAGGTGACAGTTTAAAATAAAACAACTCTTTTGTGTTTGTATTGTTGGAGACCTCATGTTCAAACAGACTGTTTTGTCTTGTTTTGCTCTCAGGTTTAATCTTCAGTCTGAATTTTGAAATAATCTGACGTGAGCTGAGGAGCTAAAACGTGCACGTGCGCATGTGAGCGTACTCTCTCCATCCGTGGCGTTTTGGGTTTTCGGTGGCGGCGTCTCTGTCGCCTGATGAGTCGTGGCGAGGAGCTGCTCTGCTCTGTCGATTGGCTGAACCTGGAGTGACATCACGAACGCATAAAAACAAACATCTAAATACAAACACAATGCTTACAATAAGAAATGACTATAAACTAGTTTTAAAATAAATACATATTAAATACCTATTGATTAAATAAAAAACACGTTTTATTATTATTTTTATTTAAATGTTTTGAACTATAAATTATTTTAAAGTTTAACTTAAAGGTAAATTATTAGTAGAACTGTAATAAATAAATCTAGATATTTTGAAAATCTATTTATCTCAGCCAAGTAAGCTATACATTAAAATACTTTTACTGATAAAACTTCATTATAACTCTATAACTCTAAAGTTTATATTTTATTAGTAAATTATACTATAAAATAATTGTTAATATTATCTAAAAAATAGCTAAACTAAAGTTGTCTTTTATAATCGACCATCACAGAAAAAAAAGAAGCAACAAACAATAACAATAGTAATAAAAACCTTAAATATCATTAAAACTGTAATAATGATTTAAACATGTGAATATCTAAAGATGTTGTACGTACCTGTAAAACACACCAAGAATGTTTTCAACCGAGGCAGAAAAATCTGACTTAACTAATTAATCAGTGTAAACAGATAAAATATATTTAAAACCTGAGAAGCTGAGACTCGTCTGAAACTGATTCAGGAAGCTAAAAAATGAAGGATGGAGAGAAAAACATCAAGGGACAGATTATTTTTGCTCCCAGATCAGCTGGGATGTTTTTATCTGCAGCACCACACAAAGAGACTCGACAGTCACATGACCTGCAGCAGCCAATCAGAGCACAGAACCTCAACAAGTTTACTGGAGCAGAAAACGCCCAGTGGGCAGGTGAATGTGTGTCAGACACACCGACCAATCACAGCGAGAGCAGCTGCTGATGTCACTGAGTCACATGACCACTTCTCTGCGTTAGCTTAGCTTAGCAAAAAGACTGGAAATGAAGGGAAACTGGTAGCCAGATGATCCTCCACTCTGGTGGTCACTATCATTCATCCATCCATCATCCATCTATCATTCATTCATCTATCTATTCTTCTTTCTAATCATCCTTCATCATCTACATATTGTCCATCCATCCATCCATACATACATCATCCATCCATCTATTATTTGATCTATTCATCTTTTGTCATCTATCTATCATCCAAATATACATCCTCCCATCCTCTATCATTCATTCATCTATGTATCGTCCAAACATCCATCCATCCATCCATCCATCCATCATCCTTCCTCCATCTATTCTTCTATAATTCATCCATCATCCATCCATACATCCATCCATTGTCCATCTATCATCATCCAGCCATCACTACAAGTAACTATGTAATAGTAAACTGATGCTTTGGACAACTTTGAATGTTTTGAAGAGGAGTTTGTGTCTTTCTGTTGATAATCGGACTTCTTGTTTACGGTGAAGCTCAGTAATTTAATTATTTAGTACTAATTTACCAAAGAAACAGAAAACTGTTTCTGACTTTAATCCACAATTTTTCCATTGTTTTAACTGGTTGTTGGTCCCCATGAGCCTGCCTATATCTCCTGATAGCACCAGGCATCTGGGTCAGTGAAGTTCTGGTACTAAGACAGTACCAGTTTTTTTGGTGCAGGAGTCAATGGTTAAAACAGACTGGTTCTGTGATGGTTCTGGTTTAGAACTAGAACCAATTTGGTATGATGGCTGGCTTTATTTCTTATTAACAATCTGTTAAGGTAAACACCTGAACAGGTGATCAGATGGCTGTTTTGAACAAAGTAGCTTAAGGTTTTCACCTACAGAACCAGATGTTTTTGGTCCTGTTGTAGCTGTTTCTGATGATCGGTCTGGTTTTATAAATCTGGGATTAACACTGAGTTAACTGCTGAGGGAGGAAACTTCTCTGACCTTCCTCCGGAGTCTTCCTCAGACGAGCAGAAACTGGTTGTCTCTAACTCGCTGCTCTGTTGCATGGAGGAGCTATCACCTCCACCTACTGGCTCCGCCCCCTTCTGATCAGCTGTTTGATGGGTGTGTCCATTCAGGTGATCACCTGTAGAGACAGTAGCCAATCAGAGGCAAGCATGGACTTTTCACTGTTGTTAGTTTACAAGAATGGAAAGATAGTGAGCTAACACCCAACCACCCACTTCACCAGAACCAAAAACTAGCCCAGGTATAATTAAGAAGCCAGAAACAAACAGTAACAGGTTAATATTGTGTCAGTAACAGGTTAATATTGTGCCAGTAACAGGTCAATATTGTGCCAGTAACAGGTTGATATTGTGTTAATAACAGCTTAATATTGTTTCAGTAATAGGTTGATATTGTGTTAATAGCAGGTTAATATTGTGTCAGTAACAGGTTAATATTGTGCCAGTAACAGGTCAATATTGTGCCAGTAACTGGATAATATTGTGTCAGTAACAGGTCGATATTGTGTCAGCAACAGGTTGATATTGTGTTAATAACAGGTTAATATTGTTTCAGTAACAGGTTGAAATTGTGGCAGTAACAGATCAATATTTTGTTAATAACAGGATGATATTGTGTAAATAACAGGTTAATAT
>NW_023624473.1:0-3765 GCF_014905685.2 Nematolebias whitei | reverse complement strand
GTAAAGGTGTATTGTCGGCTGCCAAAAGTGAAAGCTAGTTTGTGTTGATCCTCGGCGCGCACAGGGATGGTCCAAAAACCAGAGGCGACGTCGAGGGTCGAGAAGTACTTACCATCGGTGACCTTTGGCAGTTCCTGATGGAGCTGAGTCATTGGCCACCTGGATAAAGGTACTTGTTTATTTAGCTTCCTGTAGTCTATGGTAAGTCTCCACTTACCATTTGGTTTTAAAACTGGCCATAGAGGCGCAGAGTAGGTGCTATTACATTGTCTGATTATACCTTTGACCAAAAGGTCATCAATGATCTCCTGGACAGGTTGGTATGCTGCCAGAGGGATCTTGTATTGTCTGACAAATGTTGGCGGTGCGTTGGGTGGGGTTGGGATTCTCACTGCGTGGAGCGAGGTCAACCCACAATCTGTCGAATCAGTTGCAAATGACTTTTCATATTTCAAAAGAACTTGGCGTAGTTTGTCTCTTTCTTCATCAGATGTCAGAGCGTCGCCTTGTGCGACCACCTGATCAATCTGTGATGATACTGATAAGGGTTCTTGTTCCTTAGGGAGCTCCAACGAATCCCTTTCTGAGTCGTCGGGCCTGTCTATGGGTAAAACACCATAGGTTTGAGGTCCTTGGTCGACGTCATTGGTTGAGAAAAGAGCTATGGCCTGTGTTGGTTTCGTGAACCATACTGGCCCAGCTTCTTGACTCGGTACCAGGTTATCTGGGAGTCCTCCCAGAAATGGAATGCCTAGTTCAAAATCATGAAAGTCAGTTGAAATCAACCATCCTAGCATAGTCTTTTTTGGGATCAGCACCTCATCCATGCCAGTGTTACACACAGCAATAGATGTGGTTCTGGAGTCAAGACTCACCTGGTTCGTGGCTTCCACGGACAGTCCCAAGTTGAAAAACGCAGGAGAGGGTTGAAAATATGCCTGTTTATGGCTAATAGCTTGTCCAGCTATGATGTGGATTCGCACCATTAGGTTTATCACCTGAGGTGGTACTGTGGTGTCTTGGTTGCTAGCAACCTGGCAGGCCTCTGGAATGGTCTGCCCAGCCTTAAGGCTCGCTGTGTCTAGCACAGGAGTATCCTTTGTGACTGGTTTCAGGGACCACAGCACCTTGTTGATGGTGTCCACGTGGACACCCAACCTTACCAAAATGTCAGAGCCTATGTAGGATGCATGTGGTAAGTTTTGGATAACGAGAAACGGGTGAACCAGTTCTCGTTGATTCCAGTTCAGTTTTAGGTTAATGACTCCTTCTGCGGTCATTACCTGTGAACTATTGGGAACTAATGGAAAGCGGAAAGCTTTTTTAATTAGTTCTAGACCAACGTGTTTGTGAACCAAGGTTTCGTAGAAAGCTCGGTTAATTGCTGATTTATCTGTCCACAGAGACAGAACAGCATCGTTGGTGTGGGACCCTTGGATCTCTACACCCTTAACTACCTGTGGTAGGTAGTGTTTGGTGGACTCTGACTGCTCCAGCTCGCAGAGGAGGCAGTCTTGTTGAGTCAGAGTTTGGATCACTTGGGTTTCTTTGGTTTCACATGGTGTCAGAGGAGTACTCACCGGGCTCGTGTCCTCGGCTGAGGAGTCCTGTGCGCCTTCCGCGGTACCTGCTGTTGGGCAGTCTGTGTCACACTCCGGAGGCGTATCGATTGGCAGTGGGTTGCTCACTGTTGTCCACATTGTTTGATCACCATAATCTATAATCGCGCCGAAGCGATTTATAAAATCCTGGCCAACCAAAAATGGGAATGAGTCAACATGGGTCACGTGTACCGGGTGGTACAGTGTCATATTGCCAATCTGCATGTGAACCATTGCTATAGCTGTCAGGGTTGTTTTCATTTCTGAGAGACCCTGCATTTCTATAGCACATTCAGAGAGAGGTATTATCCTGTTAACACTGGCAGCGGCCGTCCTCAGCTCCTCGAACAGTTTAGCTGACATGATTGTTATATCTGCCCCACCGTCCAAGAGTGCTTCGTGTGTGAGGACACCTTCGAGTGTTACTGACAGGTACGCCTTTTTGGCGACCCCCTTTCTGATAAAGTTACACAGAAACCTCTTGGGTTTTTTCTGACGCTTTTTCACGCGTTCAGCCTTATCTGTGTAATTTTGGTTTGCCTGAACCGTCAGCACAGCAGAAGCTGTTTCTGAGTGTTCAGCCTGCGATGACTCGTCATCGTTCGTGTGTGTGTTTACCCCCCCTTCTTCCGATGAGGGGTTGTTTGAGGCAACAACAGCAACGTCTTGGTGTGTTCCACCGACATCTGTTATGTTGTCATTCGCGCCCTCAGATGTAATAGGAATTACATTACTGCAAAGTGCTCCTGGTTGGGTTCCCATGTCAGTGTGTTTCAAAGTTTCCAACAACCTGCGTAGTTTCTCTGTCTCTTCCGAGCTCAGAGGTGTAGGGCCTTGTTTCTGGAACTTTTGTGATCTTTTCGCCTCGGTTCGTTTCATCCGAGGTGGGGGACGGTCAGGTACGTCTTGCGGGGTTTCCTTTACGTACTGCCCCTGCTGATATGGTTTCTCATATCGTTGCGTCCTGCGCCCACCCCTTTTTCGATAATCACTGTCTTCCTCTGAAAGAGGAGCCTTTTTGTCCCAGCGTGCACCTTCAGTACGCGGTTTGTTAGCTTGAACAGCCTGTTTTCTCTCTTTCTTCTTAGGAGGAGGCGGCGAAGCACGTCGTCCTTCTAGTTCAAGAGGGAGGGGTTTAACCTTTACACTAGGAAACACTTCTATGGGCGTCTTAGCATGAGAACATGCTTCAAACACATTCACAGCACATTGTTTAATCTCACTGATGGATTTTTCCCTGAAATTTGCCATCATTTGTACTGATTTTTTAAAATCAGAGTGGAGATTTTTGCTGAAAACAAACTTAAAACCATCATCTTCTTCCATTCCGGTCTCATTTCTGTTACCAAAATAGGCTTGGAAGATTCTTTTGTAATAAACTTTTGGATGTTCATCCTTGCCCTGCGTGACCTTGTCTGCAGCTGGAAAACCAGCAGGCCCCGTGCAGGGGTCGTACTCCCTGATCAAAGCTTCACACAGAAGGTTGTAATCCCTCCTCGTTGCATCAGGTAGACGCTCGATGAAGGTGAACACCTCTCTGTCTGAAGTGAGCCGCATCAGACTTATCTTATCGTCTACCGTAGCATTAGGATAAGATCTCAATCTGAACTCCAGATCTTTGAGATACGCTTTCGTTCCTGCTGACCCCATAGGCCCGGGAACAAAGCGTTGTACATATTTTGAGATTTTCTGCAAATCATCCATTGAAGGAGACTGTATCACCGGTCTAACTTGTGTGACTGGTGGTGCAGACTGATCAAGGCCTGCCCCTACTGCCCATGGTGGGGGTGGGGGTGGCTGATAAGGGTTGGTAGGAGGAGGTGCATATTGGTGCAGGTCTGTCCCCACCCTCCGAGATGGGGGTGGAGTTGACTGCCTGGCGTCAGGAGGAAGAGGTGCATACCGGTGCAGGTCGAACCCCACCGCCCGAGATGGGGGTGGAGTTGACTGCCTGGCGTCAGGAGGAAGAGGTGCAAGTGGGTGCAGACCCGTCCTTATCCCCCGGGTTGGGGGTGTTGAAACGGGGCTAAGGGGAGGAGGTGCAACAGCATCTGTCTGGGGCGGTTGTAGCTGACCCTGTTCGATTCTCGGATCAGCTTGCTCCATTACAGAAATCCATTCTGTAGCTGTAGCTAAATTCTCCTCACAAGCTGTCAGGCGCTTA
>NW_023624472.1:2111-3765 GCF_014905685.2 Nematolebias whitei | reverse complement strand
CCCCTAGCAGAGCCCCGACAGAGCCAGGGCACCCAGGCCCCGCCAGGCAGCAACCAGGGCGGACCGACGTGCACCCCACCACCCAGCCCAGACACCGAGAACCACCAATGCACCGGCGGCAAGGGAGTCCCCCGCCAAAGGGGGGCACGACCGGGGGGAGTGGGCCCCACACCAAACGTGGGGCCCAAATTGATCCAAGAGAGGGGGGACCACCAAAAACCCAACCCGAGCAACCAACAGGCACACACAGATAGCCCGACAGAATCTCTGTCGGGCCAACCGCATGCACCATCTACCTGACAGCGACCACAGGCCGGCCCCAGCCCAAGGGGCAGAGCAGCAGGGAGCCGCAGCCGAGGAGGGCCGGCTCTCACATCAAGAGCTCCGCACCATAGGCCCGGAGACGCCCCAGCACGCCACCCATGCACCCCCCCACACACACAGCACCCCCACTGCAAATGCCACACAGGAAGACCAGCCAGTGCCCGGATGAGGCGAAGCCACGCCCCCAACCGCCGCCCTACACCACCAATGACCACACGTACACTACCATAGCCGACCCCCTGCCGAAAGCCGGCAGCCACCCCGGTCAGAGTGCCGGCCATCGCAACCAGGAACCTAGATTAAAAGAATCGGAACAGCCCAGGAGGAACCGAAGCACCGGCCCCAACACTGACCGCCCCCAAGGCCCAAAGCCCACCCACAGCCCAGACCCCAACAATGCGCCCCCCCCCTCCATCCCCGACCCCTAGTGTCACACGGAGAAAGGAGGTGTTTGTGAAAGGGGAAAAAAAAATAAAAATAAAATAAATAAATAAATCTATATATGCATAAATAAATTATGAACAGACCCACTTCCTCCTCCTCCCACTCGAATATGGTGTTGATGCATGTTGTTATACAGTGCGTTTAAAATGGGGGGATGAGGTGGCGACCGGCACAGACCCACCTCTTGCCCAGAGAGCAGGCGGCGCCCGTTCACCCCTCATCTCCGCACAGAACCCTAAATGTCTACATGCTACATATGAGAGTGGGCACAGGTCCGGGGAGGTGGAAATGGTAGTACATCCCACCACCTAAGTGCGATCATGTGCCCACTCCAGATCCTATATATGCCTGTGTCGTGAGAGTGTTATAAGTGAGTGTCTAGGTTGTATATTAAAATTAGGGCCCAGGACCCCACCAGCCACGGAGATGGATGATTCTCCCCGTAGCTCAGTAGTGCACCTGAACCCCAAAACCCTGTTTGAGTGGTGGTGTGGTGGAGTGGGCGGAGGAGGACGTTGGGATGGGGAGGTGAACTGAGGTGGCAATGCCCCCCCAGGGGACCAGCTCCCCCACTGACCCCAATAGGCACCCCCACTCTCCAAGATCCACCAGGGGACAGAGGCTCTAACAGAGATACCTAGGAGGAGGTGGCAGCCGCACCACCAGGGATCAAGGCCACGGACCGGCACATAGCCCCCGAGGACCAACCAGAACCAGGGCCAGCAACCCAGACCCATCCCGAAACCGTCCAGACGCCCCAACCCGATTCCCAGCCCAACACCCAGCCCCCCAACCAGAGAGGCCACCAAACCCCAACCGGGACAATCAGCCAGGAGTGCCCAAACAGTCAGAGATAGAGCACTACAGCGACCAAGAGCGCCCCCCC
>NW_023624472.1:0-2011 GCF_014905685.2 Nematolebias whitei | reverse complement strand
GCCCCCCCCCCCCCCCCCCATCAACAGTCCCACCCCCCCACGGCACAGGCCCCAAAGCCCACCAACGCACCGAAGGCCCCAAGGCCAGGGCCGGGCGCCTGCGCACCCGCCGGCCCAAGACCTCGGCAACATACCTTCACCATCCATCCAGCCATCCAGCAAGCAAGCATCTTCTGCTTCAGGGTTGTGGGAGCAGCATCTTTACCAGGGAGGCACAGACATCAACAGCCACCTCTTCAGCTCTTCTAGGAGGACCCCATGGTGTTTGCAGACTGACTATTTATTAAGTGATATCCTGATGCATGCTCAATAACTCGGGTAGAAAAATTTAAAAAAGTTAAGTCTGGTCCTCTGGACAATCGCAAAACAAAACAATACAGTTTATAATAAATAAACAATAAATGTTTTTTGTTTTTGTTTGGTTTTTGAATGTCCAGAGGACCAGACTTAACTTTTTTAGATTAATAAGTAATACGTTTGTTTTTAAATTTAATAAAAGACAAACCTTTAAAATTTAAGGACAAAATTTAATCTAATTGTTTTCAAGTCTGTAGTTTATTGTAAAAGCAGTTTCAAAGATTACAGCACAGTGTGATGTTTTGCAATTTTAACATGAACCTTGTGCATATCTGTAAATAATAAAAGTGAAGATATTTTTAATACATCTTTATTGTAAAAATCTATACTAAAATGTAAAACACATGGGTTTAAAGCAGGCAGGGAAGGCAGTAAGGTTGGATTATGAATCAGGTTTAAAAGTTACAGCTCATGAGGTACTCCATCAGAGCATGACATCTCTTCCACAACATCGTGTGACAAAAGCTTCAGGGTGTTCTTCTAATACATTTAGTGGTGGCTAGTAAATAGCTTAAGGGACCACTACCGCCACCAGGTGGTAAGACGAGTTGGATTCTAGTCCCTGCCTACAGAGCCGGTGCAGAAGTGTAAATGGAAACACAAGACACGAGCCGATCTGAACTGACCCGAACTGACCTGATCCGCACTGTGACAGTGGAAAAGGGACATTAGTCCTTAGTTTGAAAGCGGTGAAAGTGGATGATGACAGGGCGTGGACGCCCACCTGGTCCCGGTTTTGGCATAGAAATGCGGTGCGCTCTATCCAACTCAGGTGGAGAGGACAGAACCCAGTCTTGTGCGAAATTCTGTTCCCCTGTGAAAATCTGTTCCCCCTGTGTCGGGAGCGCGCACTGCAACCAGAGAGGCGGGTCCGACCGTCATCGCGGCTTATCTGATAGATTTCTCGATAAAACAAGTCCACGTAATCGTGTCACGGTTGTAACTTTCATTTTAATGGACAGCTCCTGGTAAATAAATAAATGAAAAAAGCAGAAAAACTCTTACGTCCGTATGCTCTTTGTGGACTTCACATCCGCCTTCAACACCATGATCCCCCAAACCCTGATGGACAAACTATCCACACTAGGACTAAGCCCCTCCATTTGCAACTGGGTACTAGACTTTTTACCAAACAGACCACAGTTAGTGAGGATCCACAACTTCTCCTCCACCATAACCCTCAGCACTGGCTCTCCTCAGGGATGTGTGTTGAGCCCCCTCCTGTTTACTCTGCTCACGTATGATTGTGCAGCTACCCATCCAGGCTGTCACATTGTAAAGTTTGCAGATGATAAAGCGGTGGTGGAATGCATCACAAACAATGATGAGTCCAGTTACAGGCAAGAGGTGGAACACCTGGAGAGCTGGTGCAAAGAGAATAACCTTCACATCAATGTGAAGAAGACAAAGGAGATGATTGTGGACTTCAGAAGGAACAAAATCATCTACACCCCCCTGAACATAAGAGGATCTGCGGTGGAAGTGGTCTCCAGCTACAAGTACTTGGGTGTACACCTGAATGACAACCTCAGCTGGAGCAACAACACCACCAGCCTGATCAAGAAAGCTCATCAGAGACTCTACTTCCTCAGACGGCTGAGGCGAGCTGGTCTGGGAAGCTCAGTCCTCACCTCCTTCTACAGGTGTGCAGTGG
>NW_023624471.1:0-3767 GCF_014905685.2 Nematolebias whitei | reverse complement strand
AGTTTTGACCTTAGGCTTAGTCTTGACCCCAGATTAAGTTCACTACAGTCCCCCCTTTGGAAATCATCACCTGTCCATGGGGATGAATTCCAACTATGAACTTACGCCTTCGATTGTCCTTGAAGCTTGATGTAATCCAGCAAAGAAACAAGAGTCAAGAGTAATCCAGCAAGGAAAACAAAAGTCAAAAGTAATCCAGCAAGGAAAACAAAGTCAAGGTAATTCCACAATGTTCTCGGTAATTCCATTGTGTTGATTATACTTCCATATCGTCTCGATAATTCCATTGTAGCAATGCTTTAACCCCTTGAAGACAGAGTCTGTAATCCATTGGAAAAAGTCATATAATCCACAACGGTAAATCCACAACGATTGGAAGTGTTGATTAATCAGCATACAGAGGGGTACCCTTGGATTGAACTGAAGATGCGGCCACTGGATGAAGAGCGGAGACCAACGTCAGGATTGCCGGTCGCCTCCAGCGAAGGTCGTCTCTGGGCGACGTCCAGTCGGTGCCGTTCTGGTTCAAATGTGACATGCAATTATGTGGTTTAAGGTGGGCTTATGAAGGGGATTTTACATAAGGCCTTAACTATATGCACCTGGTGTGTAAGCTATTATGGTTGGGAACAGCTACAACTTCCAGTTAAGGGGTGGAGCATGCTGAAAAGGGGTAACTACAGGGGTTTATACCTATAGACAAGGGTTCCAAACTATTTTTCCATTTCTAACTTGGTTTAAGTTAGCTTTACATGGCAAAATATAGTTTGGTTCAAATGTCTGTTGTCTTTTAGACGAACGACTTGAGATTGGGTGTTTGGTTTCCCCATAAATGTTTTGGAAGTCTATGGCGAGACTTATCAAAAAGAATTAGCTATCCCCCCGAATAGAATTGTTCGAGTAGGTTCGGCTTAAGCGTTGTGAGATCAATGTAGATTATGGTACTTAAGGTAGCAATAATATACATCGACTCCGCAAAGATTGCAATTTAGCGAATGAACTGCATGTTGGCATGGTTAAAGGCCTCTTAGTCCCTAACTTAACTTACACACAAGATTCATTCTTACCTCAGAAACAACCAAAACCAATTCAACAACGTTTCAACACCGACAAGTGTAGTGACTAAGCAACTAAAACATCGTTTCACTGCTTCACCTCACCCTGGTTGTCAGTTTCAGTCACGCTGTCCCGTGTGAGTGGCCTCTTTGCAGACCCGCCTATGCGAGGCATAATCATATCGAGGTGCGCTGCATGGCGATCCACGTCGACTCGGAGTGACGTTTGGCCCCGAAACAGGGATGCGAGTATCCCACACAATACGAGGGTTATCGTCATTAGCAGGGCTATGATTAACGTGTCCGCGCTTGACCACGCATAGTTAATTGGTTGGATCGGGTTCTTAATTGTGGACCTGAGGGACTTGAGAACTCGGTTTATTGGTTTCACGTCGACGACTTGGGTGCCTTCAAAACGGATCCTTCCCAGAGTCTCTGGATCTATGTCTATAGACATATTCCCCAGGTACTCTGAGTCATCCAGAGTCGCGTCCCATTGTTCCGGATCGAGGTGATAGAGGGTCAAATCACCAATGTGTATGGTTGTTCCCTGGGGAACACTGATCCACATTGTTTTGTCAGGTAACGTCAAAGGTCTATTTGCCCTGGGTTGATCGTAGGCTATGATCGCCTTTCTTTGAGGAGCGTTCACTAGCCAACGAGAGCCAATTATTTCCGCTTTTGCAGCTTTAGCCAGGTGTCGAGGCGTCACGGTCGTTGAGCACTTAGAATTTTCCGGAATTGGTGTCAACCCGCATAAGCCCGCGGTTTGATTCCACACAAACGGCTTACTCGCGCACAGATAATGTATCTCCCGAGTGAGAACACACATCTGGAGGTTTGGAGCTAGATAAACTGAGGGGTTATCGTCGTGGTACGCAACCATCTTCGGTGTGTCAATTTGAACATGGTTTTCACCGTGCCAATTGCCAACATTAACAACGTCCCTGAGTCTATATATGCCATTTGAGGGAATTATCGGTAGGTTGATAATGAACGCCATTTCAAACGTTTTGTGATTGACGTAGATTGGAATTGCGCTACCGAGAGTGTAAGCCAGGTGAGCCTGTATTTGCGTGACTCTTTCGCGCGTAGCGGAGCTGAGGATGTCGTTCACCATCTGTAGAGAGACTAGATACGGTGGGATCCTACCGGTGGCTAGTGTATCTACCGACGAACTGATATCTCTAAGCATGTCCGCAAAAATCCTATCCATTAGGTGTGCGACAGCGTAATCCGCTTCAACCTTAAGGGCTAACTCATTTACCGCATGTACGAGGGCTTTGATTTCTTGGGTGTGAGTATTCAGCACTAGAACAGTATCCCTTACGGTTTTAGTCACCTGTGTCAATTGTGTTAGTTGAAGGTCCATTTGCGCTCGGATCTTTGGGACCTCGCTCTCTACTTCATACACGTGTTGTTTTAGGGACGTTATACTGACAGTGTTGTATGCGGACAAACCCAGGCTAAACAGCGATCCGAGTGAGGAAGCAGCGAGTAAAAGCCCGCCGATGTCGCGCTTTTGCCTTCTATGTGTTCCACCCAACTCTTGTTGGGTGTAGGTGAACTTATGTAGTTGCTTCAGGACATGTTGGATCTCTGCTTTAGCACCCTCTAGGGATACTGTGTACCATGGCTTGTTTAACCACTCATTTTTAATGTTAATGTGTTGTTGGACCACGGTTTGGGGGTCGAAGCGGACGAAGACCTTTCGAGTGTATAGGCGGCAATCTGTGATGAACAGTCCCGGCTGGTCCCGCAGAGCGATGCCCGAGGTGGGCCCAAGGGTTACGATCTCGGCTTGCCCTTCTTGGGTGGCACCCAAGAGGGTGAAGATTACCAGGAGTGGTACCATCATTGTCCTATGGAAACACAAAGAGATAGGTCTTAGCTTCGTAGTGGTCAAGGGTAGGTCCTGTGAATTTAAACTATGGTTAAGTTTATTATCCATTAGTTATCTTCTGCTTGGATGACCCTTATTCCCACGAGGTCAGATTTTGTGAGATCTTTGTCTCCTGAGGAGTTATTGCACGCCTTGTGTTGTTTAATCTGGTTACGATGTACCCATTTAACAGTTGGCTCTTTTTGGCCTTTACTGATTTTTATCTGGTAGACAACTGGAGACACTTTGTCGATTATCAGATGGGGTCCAGTCCATCTAGGCATCAGCTTACGGGCGAGAGTTCCGGTCCCGGACTCTCTTCTCCCAGTTTTGGGGGCAAACGTGTAGTACCAGACCCTGTCTCCCACTTGGAGTTCCTCGTGAGAGGCCTTTTGGTCGTAGTACGCTTTGCGTCCTTCAGCTGATTTTTCCAGGTTTTTCTGTGCGAAAGCAAAAGTGTTTTTAAGGTGTCTTTCCAAGTCTTTCATGTATTGTTGTGTAGTGTAGGCTGTTGCCATGGCAGCATCGCCTGGTTGGTACAACAGGTGTAGAGGGAGAGTCATTTGTCGACCTGTCATCATCTCGAAAGGAGAGATGCCAGTCGACGTGTGTGGAGTGGCCCTTATGGCCATGAGGACCAGAGGGAGTTTCACGTCCCAGTCCTTGTGGTTTGCGGCTACGTATTTTTTCAAAATACTCACCACAGTCCTGTTTGCTCTCTCAACCTGGCCTGAAGCCTGTGGGTGGTAGCCAATATGGAAGTTGGCTTTGACGCCTAGCGTCTTCCACAGTTCCTTCATTACTTCACCTGTGAAGTGTGTACCTTGGTC
>NW_023624470.1:0-3767 GCF_014905685.2 Nematolebias whitei | reverse complement strand
AAAAATCACAAAAACATTTTAGAGGAAGCCAAATACAAACCTTTGTTAAGCCACACTGCAACTAGAGAAATTACCAAGATCCAACAGCCTCCCATGGTTCTTGACACTATCTAAAGCTGCAAACAACGTTTGAGGTTTATGAACCCTATTCTCCCAGTTTTACAGCTGTAACTCATCAGCTTTGATTGGTTTTCTTCTTCAGGTTTCTTTGGTTGTTGTCAACCAGCAATCTGGTGCATTACCACCACCGAGTGGCAAAAAAGGAGTGCACTGTAGTGATGCAAATATTAAATAAAATAAAATAACACATGTCCTATCAAACAAACTATCTGTTTAAGATAATGCAGTACACCTGTATGATTTTTTAAAAATTCTCTTTTTTCTTTCTCTTTTTCAATAAGAAGTAACTTAGTTTCCATTTCATTTAGAATGTCAATCAGTTTAGTGTTTGTCCATTATTGATCTTTTGCAAGTACTTTATATTTAAATATGCTCTATAGTCTCATATTTGCCACAGAAGTCACATTAACCTATAATGTTTCTCTAATATCAATATTGTCTTATTTATTCATGTGCATCAATATCTGTGACTTGATTTCCTACTTCTATGTTCAAGGTGGCTTTGTTGTCATTCGCATCACATGTGGAACATGAGCTTTTCTTTCTGCAGATGTGCAGCCTTCATGCTACACGTTGATTAAGAAAGCTCATCAGAGACTCTACTTCCTCAGGCGGCTGAGACGAGCTGGTCTGGGAAGCTCAGTCCTCACCTCCTTCTACAGATGTGCAGTGTAGAGCATCTTGTGCTCCAGCATCAACATGTGGCATGGAGGCTGCACAGCTGCAGAAAGAAAAGCTTTGCAGAGAGTGGTGAAGGCTGCACACAAGTCTTTTGCAGTCAGTCTCCCCACCACCACAGACATCTACACCTCTAGATGCAGGAAGAGGGCCACCTGCATCATGAAGGACCCCACTCACCCAGCACACACCTTTTGCCCTGATTCCCTCCGGAAGGAGGTTGAGAAGCACTAAGTTTAGAACCAATAGACTGAGGAAAAGCTTCTACCCTGAGGATGTTAGACTCATGAATCTCTCACCAGGATAATTACTGTGAAAAATCACATCATGTTGCTGCTGATCTGTTTCATGTTGCTGCTGATCTGCTCACACAGACTCATGTTCTTGTTGCTGTTCGACATAATGTTTTTATGCTATTAGTGCTTAGTGTATTATTTAGCTAATGTTTTTCTAAGTTCATATCTTAGATCTTTTTACTGTTTTTCTTTTACATTTTATTGTGTGATGTGACTGGTACCCAGCGTACATAATTGCATTCCACCACATGTACCACATGAGATGCGAATGATAAATAAATCTCTCTGACTCTGATGTTGGAGCTCATGATGCTCTCCACTTCACTACTGTAGAAGGAGGTGAGGACTGAGCTTCTTAGTCCAGCTGGCCTCAGCTGCCTGAGGAAGTATAGCTGCTGATGTGATTTCTTGATCAGGCTGGCAGTGTTTTTGCCCCAGCTGAAGATGTCATTCAAGTGCACACCCAACTACTTGTAACCAGGGCTTAATTTGTAAACTGATCGATGCCAAAATGCAAATAGCGGGTGGTCGGGCCAGCGGGGGGGAGGGGGGGTATGGGGTGGGGTTCTCCCCCAGAAAATTTTGAATAAAAGAGATGCTATTTCCTGCATTTTTGGTGTATTTTAACAGGTTGTTAAACATCTATGTTTACCTACAGTTGTAAACACTTGATTAAATCACTTTATTAGAGAGCAGCACCAACAAGCCTGTGTGAATAGATCAGCTCCAATTCTGTCAAGAGTCCTAACCCCCCATCAAACACACATGCTTCACAGTTCTGACCAGAACTCTTTCCCTCTGAATTCAGTCCAGCGTGTTGTTCCTCCTGCTCCAATCTCAATTGCCACTGCCTTCCAATGTGCTTCAATTCTCATTTGTCGCAACTAAAGACACTCAATCCATCCATTTAATTTATGAAAGTAAATTGGACTGTCATTTTGATATTTTGATGGCTGTTTTTTTTTTTAATTTGTAACGTTGTTTTGAAACATGATGTATTGTGAATAGAACTGATCAAACATTTTTCTCGTGGAATTATTATTTTTTTTTTACTGTAAGCTTTTTTATTTATTATGTCTGGAATGTATTCGGGATTTCCAACACATCAGCAGTTGTGCGTGTGCTCTGTAGAGCTGTCTGGAGATGTTCCTGTGCGTAACATGCACTGTCCACAGGGTGCGACGCTGAAGGTGTTGGGTGAAGGCACTTCATCGCTGAGGGACATACCGTCTGCATCTCTGCTGGGCAGGAGTTTGTTCGTGAACTGGTGCACGCGCTGTGGCCGGAACATCCACTCCACAGACTGGATTCGCCGGGCCAATGACAATGTCTCCTCTTGTTGTATTTTTAATAAATAATTAAATAAAATGCACAATGACTTTGGTCTTTTAGGGGTGGAGATTTGAGTTGCTGGATCCAAGCAAACAGTTGCCGGAACACACCTTGTCAAAACGCCAGGTCTTGTTCCGGCAGGAAGTGAGACCATGTATGAGAAGTAAACTAGTCTTCATCAGCCCTTCATCCTACACTCAGTGCAACAAAGGCTCTTTTCAGAGCCAACACTCCACTGGAGAGCTGCACTCCCTGATGTTTCATCAAGATGAACATTAATGTTGACTCAGGTGTGAATGTTAAAGCACAAATATTTTAATTAGCAATAAGAAATAAAAATGTACAGTTCAATTACAGACTATGTTTCGAATGTTCAGTCTTGTTTTAGTGTTAATTTTACTTTATCTATCGATCGTTTAAACTTACACTCATTTAAACTGTTCTATAATGCTGTGAAACCTTTCTCTACTGACTTGTTGGAAACTCGCAGTTCCTGTTTTGATAGAAACTGCCACGTCTTTGTTACCTGAAAACCACCAGATCTTGTGTTTCTTGTTTGCCATTCCTACTTGCCTGAATGTTTGCCATTCCTACTTGCCTGAATAAAAAAGGAACGCACGCTGAAACAAGTTAGACTTTGTTCTGACTTCGGTTGAACGCTGTCCCTCTTTGCAAAGATACGTTCTAGAAATCTCATTCTTGTCTCCCTGTGTTTTATTTAAGGTACAGGTAAAACCCTGACATCTAATGGTGCCGTGGACTCGGATTTCCTCATACCTGTTTCACGGTGGGATCCGATAAGGACGCGCCGCACGACAAGTCTAAAAGTCCTGGGACGTTCTCCGCAGGCTGGTGTTTGTAGGTCTGACTCGGACCATCGAGAGCAGATTAACGGAAATCCACCGGACACTACACGGGTTTACAGGAAGTGAGTATAAATAGTATTGTTTCATAAATTTGCTGAAAAACGGTATTGAACTAGTTCAAACTGAACCAAGACCTTCAAATTTTAAAGACGTGAGATTTTTTAACGATAAAGTTAAGCACTATGTGTAAAGCCTAATTATAAAAAATCAAGACCTTCCCAATAAGTGAGGCAAATTCAGTCAAGACCTGAAATATAGTGAGACCAATTTGCCAAGACCTTAAGTTTAAAAGTGAGGTAAATTTAGTCAAGACCTAAAAATAATTAGTGAGACTAGTTACCAAGACCTTATTGGATTTACAAGTAAGGTTCAGCTAAAAGAAAAAAAGCCTTCTTTAGACGTGTCTCTCTGTGACTTTTTCACTGTTTCTATCTTCTCTTATTCTCTTTTGTGAGTAAATGTGTGAATGCATGAA
>NW_023624469.1:0-3767 GCF_014905685.2 Nematolebias whitei | reverse complement strand
TACCTCGAATACATTCACAGCACACTGTTTAATCTCATTTATGGATTTTTCTCTGAAATTTGCCATAATTTGTACTGACATGCGTATGTCAGTGTGGAGATTTTTGCTGAAAACAAATTTAAAATTTTCTTCTTCCTCCATTCCGGTATCATTTCTGTAACCAAAATAAGCTTGGAAGATTCTTTTGTAATAGATCTTTGGATGCTCATTCTTTCCTTGCGTGACCTTGTCAGCAGCTGGGAAACCAGCAGGTCCCGTGCAGGGGTCGTACTCTCTGATCAAAGCTTCACACAGAAGGTTGTAATCCTTTCTCGTTGCATCAGGTAGACGCTCGATTAAGGTAAACACCTCTATGTCCGAAGTGAGCCGTATCAGACTGATCTTATCCTCAACCGTAGCATTAGGATAAGATCTCAATCTGAATTCCAGATCTCTGAGGTACGCTTTTGTTCCAGATGAGCCCATCGGTCCAGGTACAAAGCGTTGTACATATTTTGAGATTTTCTGCAAATCATCCATTGAAAGAGACAGTATCAACAGTCTCACTTGTGTGGTTGGTGCAGATTGGTCAAGGACTGCCCCTACCACCCAAGATGGGGGTTGCCATGCACTCTGTTGCATGTTTTGTGGAGGAGGCCTGTTCAGGTCTGTTCCTACCGCCCGAGATGAGGGTGTATTAAGAGCAGGATGTGCAACAACGTCTTTCTGAGGTGTTTGTGGGTGACCTGAACTCTGTCCACGGTCTTCTCTGAGTTCCAGACAAACTCGCCCCGTGTCAGAAATCTTGTTTGTTGCTACGGCCAGTTCCTCCTCACAAGCCTTCAGGCGTTCCTGCGATGACCGACATTCATGTCGTGAACGCACAACTTTTTCCAGTAATATCTGTTTATCCATTCTGAGTTCTTCCAGATCTTTGTTAAGCACATCTGTAGCATCCCTGGCTTCAGATAGTGATGCCTCAAGTAATTGTATTTTGCTGGTCATTGAATCAACTTCTGCACGTGCATTTTGCTCTAACTGAAACATCTGTTCATAATGTTTCGTCATGAGGACCTCGTGTTCGCTTCTAAATTGAAGGTAGTGTTCTTCAATTTTCTGAACCACCTCTTTTTCACTGTCTAACCTTGGTGTAAGGTTATCAGCTTTCTCAACAACTGCATAGAACGATCCTTTCAGCAAAATTGCAATTTTAGCCAGCTGATCATAACTTGACTTTGTAATTTCCGTAGAGGTCACACTTTCTGCAACCTCCTTCAGATTGTCCAATAACTCTTTTGGGTTCATGCTCTCTGCCTGTTTATCATATGGATGTAAGGAATCTGTCAGAAGCGCTAACGCATTCTCTAAACAGTCCCTTATCCCATAAGGGTCAAAGTCTTTTTCTAACACACCTGTCATGTTCGTTCACTGTGTAGCACTTTATCTGTTTAAAACAGTTGCAAGCTTCAGATATTTTACAGGTAAATATTTGTATTCAGATGTCTTTGAGTTTTCACACTATTTTAAGCTCTGGGTTTACACAGAAGTACTGTTATAAGTCACTTATTCAAATGTGGGTACCTTTCTGTAGGTTTTACCCCAATTCATGAATATTTAAGTAAATGCTCTCTGGCAGTGTTACTTTTTATGTGCTTATTTCTTAACAGATACTAGATTACCAAGCTCTTTTTAGTGTATTTTACTCTAAAGCACTGAATTTTTAATAAACCTGCAATTTTTCTAAAAAGTCTCACAGCAAATCAGTTTAAAGACACTTTTTAAACAGTTCTGTTCCAGAAATTTGCTATTTTAACAGTTACTCATAGAACCAAGTGGTGAAAAGAAAAAGAAAAATTGATGATGTGTCAGGATTACTGTCTTTCTTCAGAAAAACTGTTATTACTCCTGTCCTCCTGCAAATCTTCTATTTAAAATTAAATAGGAAGATGTATTTTTAGGTGGCAACTTAAACAGAAAAGTTTCTTTTTCCTGATAAGTTTACTCTTATTTAGTGATTTTGCAATTAAACGTGTATTATCTTTCAAGCAAAATGAGTAAACTTTTCAACTCTGTGAATATTTGAACCGTATCTTTTAAAAAGTTTCTAATTTTTCATTTTGTACCTCCTTGTTTGAGGAATTCAGTGAATGAAAATGTCCTGGTAAATGCCTTTTTTGCATAAATACCTCTTACTTTTTAAGTGCAAGATAACAGTGATTATTCAGCTAGAGGAAGTTTGTTAACTCAAAGTTCGTCTTACAGAGATAAAAAAAAAAACGTTTAATTTCACTAAAATACCTAAAACTGAAGTGAAACCGTGATCTCAAGTTTCTCCAGGAGGTGGCAGTGTTTAGCTTTTTACCAGCAGGAGTCTATGACGACTTCCTGTGACGTTCGGTTGACATCCTGTTTTTAGCCGCTTAGCTTAAAGTTAGCTTCGGCTAAACTCGGTTAAAATCAACATTTCTGAACGAATTTAAGCGTAAATGTGGCGTTCTTTCAACAAGCACCACTTTTTTGCATGAAACATGAGTTTTCTGGGACATATGGCAGCTTTATTTAGTGATTTTAAGCACGGCAAAGCTCATTTCTGACATGGAGGAAGTGACGTGACACGTCACTCATCTGGTCGTTAGCTGATAGCTTAAAATTAGCATCGCTAGCGTTGTTCAAAAACATCATTTAATGACGGATTTTAAACTCTAACGTGGCAAAATTTCAGCGAGTATGCTTCGAAGAACTTAACAGTTGATCAGAATACAGCTTTTAAAGCGTTTTTGAGCTTTAAAAAGCAGATTTTATTTCCCTATGAAAACGAGTTTCATTTCCGGGTCACGTGACTGAAATCACCAATGACAGAGCGGCACGGGGGTGAGAGGAAATGACGTAGGCACGTCATTCACTTTCTCAGCAAATCAGAGCGCTCCACAGCAGCAAATCCAACCAATCACGAAGCGTTTTTCCAACTAGCATGTTAGATTAGCCTGAAATACGTTCGTCAACTTTTCGTCTTTTAAACTGTCAAAATGCACTTTTTCTGTTAAAAACTGTAACGAATCAATTCTGAGTTGCACGGAGTCTGCTACTCCGGTCTCAAAAACGTCTTTCTAGCTATTTAAACAACTCGTCCGAACCTTTTCAGAACCGAGCCGGACCAGAACCGCGTCTGGACCGTCTTTAAACAGAATAAAGCGTTTCCACAGCTCAAAACCAGCTTTTAGTTACCATAACAGGCGTACAATTTCAGCTTTCATAAAGACTCAATGACACTATTTCAGCTTTCATAACATCGCCAGCGTAACACAGCGTAAACATGCAGAGCCAAGCTCCAAGCGGCGCAGCTTCAGAGGCGTTTCAGCACAGCTGACAAACTGTTATTTTTCATGCCAACATGTAAAATCAATCTTTACACGAATACACAGTCATTTATGAACACGTAGACGGGCCACCAATATGTAGTATGACATATGCAGGATATATTCATACATTTCACGGGTTCTTCATTTTTCTGACTGTGTAGCATACGTGCATTGAGTTTAACAGAAATGTAACGAGAGACGTTATTTATCTTTGACCCATCAAAATGAATGCGGTCATTTATTTGCAGAATCAAAGTTTAACATCAACATTTACATTAATTTGGCAAAATATGAAAACAATAACATGGCTAGTTTCACAGGAAGTGAGAACAATACGGCGATTGTTGTCACTTTTCAGCAGAACAGCAGACATCAATCACACGGCGGTGATTGAGAAACTTTGCTTCAGACATTTCTAAAATATCTGTA
>NW_023624468.1:397-3768 GCF_014905685.2 Nematolebias whitei | reverse complement strand
TTGTGGAGCGCTCTGATTTGCTGAGAAGGTTGACTGACGTGGCTACGTCATTTCCTCTCAACCCTACGCTGCTTTGTCATTGGTGATTTCAGTCACATGACCCGGAAATGAAAATTCGTTTTCATAGGGAAATAAAATCTGCTTTTTAAAGCTGAAAAGCGCTTTAAAAGTGTATTTTGACACGCTGGTTAAGTTCTTCGAAGCATACTCGCTGAAATTTTGCCACGTTAGAGTTTAAAATCCGTCATTAAATTATGTTTTTGAACAACGCTAGCGATGCTAATTTTTAGTTAACAGCTAACGACCGGATGAGTGACGTGTCACGTCACTTCCCCCATGTCGGAAATGAGCTTTGCCATGCTTAAAATCACTAAATAAAACTGTAATATTGTCCCAAAAAACTCATGTTCATGCTATAAAGTCGTGCTTGTTGAAAGTTTGCCACGTTTGTGTAAAAAATCCGTTCAGAAATGTTGGTTTTAACCGAGTCTAGCCGATGCTAATTTTTAGCTAACAGCTAACGACCGGACGCCACAGGAAGTGATAGCTCCCCTACTGGACAACACCAACAGTGTCTGAGTTAAAATTAATAAGGTTGTTCTGACATCTTCTGGAGAAACTTGAGAACACAGGTTTTCACTCGCTTTTTAGGTTCAAAGAGTGAAATTAAACGTTTTTATTTTTCTAAAAGGCATTTTTGAGTTAATAAACGTTCCTCAAAGCTGAATAAATACTGTTATCTTGCATTTTAAAAGTTATAAGGTATTTATGCAAAGAGCATTTACCAAAAAGTTTTTATTCACTGGTAATCCCTTAAAAATAAGGTACAAAATAAAAGTTAACTTTTTAAAAAATAGAAACAGTTACAGATATTCACAAAGTTGGAAAAAGTTTACTCATTTGCTAAAAGGATAGTGCACGTTTAATTGATAAATCACTAAATAAAAGTAAATATATCAGACAAAGAGACTTTGCTGATTTTATTTATTTAAAAAAAAACCTAAAACATTAAAATTCTCCTGTTTAATCTTTAAATAGAAGAAAAATGACAAGCGACGAAGAAGAAGAGAACCCTTTAAAACCCCAAATAAATGATGATATCATTTTGGGGGCCTTACATATTTTAACAACTCCACTTATTGGCAAGGAAATACAGCAATTACAACAACTCGATGAACTTCAAAGACATGAAGAGCTGAAAAATCTGGCAGCAGGAACATTAGAGCCAGAGAGTAAAAAGCTTAGCCATGAACGGTTAGCAAAAATCTCTCTGCTTCTAAAAGCAGAATTGGATGAACGGTCGGAACGCCTTGTCTGGATGTCTAAAACACATGAGAAGGAGCTCGCAGAAATGCAGGCGTCACTAGAAACAAAATCTTATGAAAAGATTAGTGAAAAAGACCGTCAATATCAAGCTGCGTGTTCAGACAATGACCAGCTACAAAGACAGTTGCAGCTCGCAAAAATGGAACTGGAACAATGCAAAATAGATAAACAAAATCTACAAAAGCTACATATGCGTTTAGAAGGTGACTATTGTACATCCCAGGAACATTTAAAAAAATGTGAGGCGAAACTAATAGCAGCAACAGAAAAAGGTCAGGAAGTTGGGCAAGGTGACCTGGAATCCAAGCCAGACCCTGAACAGAGTCGGGGTAATACACCAAAAACTCAACGACCTCTTTACTCACCCGGTGCTTTTAGACCCATCCAAACTCCTACACAAACGGGCAGAGTAACACCCCCACACCTGATCACGCATGTGAGACCATTGCTATCTTCTCCATCAATGGATGACTTGCAAAAAATCTCAAAATATGTACAACGCTTTGTTCCTGGACCGATGGGCTCATCTGGAACAAAAGCGTACCTCAGAGATCTGGATTTCAGATTAAGATCTTATCCTAATGCTACGGTAGAAGATAAGATCAGTCTGATACGACTCACGTCAGACAGAGAGGTGTTTACCTTCATCGAGCGTATACCAGATGCAACGAGAAGGGATTACAAACTTCTGTGTGAAGCTCTGATCAAAGAGTACGACTCCTGCACAGGACCAGCTGGATACCCAGCCGCAGAAAAGGTCACGCAGGGTAAAGCTGAACATCCAAAGGTCTATTACAAAAGAATCTTCTAAGCTTATTTTGGTTACAGAAATGAAACCGGAATGGAGGAAGAAGAAAATTTTAAATTTGTTTTCAGCAAAAATCTCCACCCTGACATACAAACGTCAGTGCAAATGATGGCAAATTACAGAGAAAAATCCATCAGTGAGATTAAACAGTGCGCTGTGAATGTGTTTGAGGCACGTTCTCATGCCAAGACGCCCATAGAAGTGTTTCCTGGTGTAAAGGTTAAACCCCACTCCCTAGAATTAGAAGGAAGGCGTTCATCGCCACCTCCTCCTAAAAAAGGAGAAAAAAGGCAGTATTTTCAGACTAACAAACCGCATCATGAAGGTGCACGCTGGGACAAAAAGGCTCCTCCTTCAGAGGACGAACGTGATTATCGTAAATGGGATCAGCGGAGGACGCAAAAAAATGGGAACCGAGAGGAACCCCAAAAAGACGTACCTAGCCGCCTCCCACCTCGGACGAAACGTCCCGAGGCGAAAAAATCACAAAAGTCCCAGAAAAAAGGCCCTCCACCTCTGAGCTCGGAAGAGACAGAAAAATTGCGTGAAATGTTAGAAGACTTGAAACACACTGACAAGGGAAGCCGACCAAAAGCACTATGCAGTGAGGTACTCACTATTACATCTCTGGGCGCGAATGACAACACTACAGACGTCGGTGAAACACACCAAGACGTTGCTGTTGTTGCCTCAAACAACCCCTCATCGGATGAAAGGGGGGTAATCACACACACAAACGATGACGAGTCATCGCAAGCTGAACACGCAGAAACAGCTACAGCTGTGCTGACGGTTCAGACAAACCAAGATTACACAGATAAGGCTGAACGCGTGAAGAAGCGTCAGAAAAAACCCAAAAGGTTTCTGTGTAACTTTATCAGAAAGGGGGCCGCCAAAAAGGCGTACCTGTCAGTAACACTCGAAGGTGTCCTCACACACGAAGCACTCCTGGACGGTGGGGCAGACATAACAATTATGTCAGCTAAACTGTTCGAGGAGCTGAGGACAGCCGCAGCCGAGAAAAACAGGATAATACCTCTATCTGATTGTGCTATAGAAATGCAGGGTCTCTCGGAGAATAAAACAACCCTGACAGCTATAGCAATGGTTCACATGCAGATTGGCAATATGACACTGTACCACCCGGTACACGTGACCCATGTTGACTCATTCCCATTTTTGGTTGGCCAGGATTTTATAAATCGCTTTAACGCGATTATAGATTATGGTGATCAAA
>NW_023624468.1:0-297 GCF_014905685.2 Nematolebias whitei | reverse complement strand
GGTCCAAACTCTGACTCAACAAGACAGCCTCCTCTGTGAGCTGGAACAGTCAGAGTCCACCAAACACTACCTACCACTGGTAGTTAAGGGTGTAGAGATCCAAGGGTCCCACACCAACGATGCTGTACTGTCTCTGTGGACAGATAAATCAGCAATTAACCGAGCTTTCTACGAAACCTTGGTTCACAAACACGTTGGTCTAGAACTAATTAAAAAAGCTTTCCGCTTTCCATTAGTTCCCAATAGTTCACAGGTAATGACCGCAGAAGGAGTCATTAACCTAAAACTGAACTGGAA
>NW_023624467.1:0-3769 GCF_014905685.2 Nematolebias whitei | reverse complement strand
TGTAGTGAACTTGACCTGATGTCAAATCAATGACCTTAGGATCATATGGTCAGAAACTGTCATTTCATTGATCTGCATCCAGAAATACAGGTTGATCGATCCTGAGACTTTCTTTCTTGAATTAATCAAGTGGAAAAAGACAATTCTCTATGATCATTACTATTTTACAAATGTTTTGATAATCAAATTGTGTTAGTTCAAACAATGTTTACATGTTGAGGTGAACTACTCATTTTTATCTACTTAAACAGTAGTAATGATTTTTATTCCTCAATTCAAAGTGAAATCAAGTTAGAGTACATTACAGAGTAATGATTCAATTTCTTGATCGTCTGCTTTGAAAGTGAGCAAAGTTGTAAGTGTGTTAAAGTTCAAGCTTCGGTCAACTAAAAAGTTTACTGAAAAGAAATGTCATGTTTAACTTTTACAGCAAGATACTGAGTAGAGATGCCACTAAGACTGGTTTTCTCCAACAATCTTTCTGTCTGTTCTTAAACAATCTTAATCTCTATCCTTGACTTTCCATAACACCTTACATCACAAACCACACCTCTGTTCTGGTCCATCCACCAATCAAAAAGCTCTCAAATGAACCGGAAGTATAGCCCGTTTAAATGTGGCAACTTCCCAGTTCAACAGTAGAGTTCAAAGTAGAGTTCAGAGAGTGCCAGAAGAGTTCAAGAGTTGTGGAATCCAGAGTGCAGGGAGTTTGGGAGTCCGTGAATGCAACCGCAGGCATTCATGGATGCTGCTAAACCAAACAAGCTGAACCAGAGACGATTTTGGGAATTATAACTTCTGTTTGGATAAACCTCACACGACTCCTAAGGTTTTTAGCTGTTCTCACGGAGACGCTGAAAAGAGTCAAAAGAAGAGCTCTACACCGACGCTGAAGCTATCGTCTGCAAGGTAAAAGTTCTATTTCGACCAAGCGTACCGTTGGCCCAAGCTGATTTCAATGGAGCGTGCTGTTCTGGTTAAAACAGACAAATTCCCTCACACATCTCTCTCAGATAAACTTCATCTTTCCATCTTTAACTCTCCTATCTGCTAGAAAATTAATCCAGATGTTTTCATTAATGTCTGTGGTGAAGCAACGGAAAACCATGGCCGTATGGTTTCCTGGTTGTAAAAGCTGATTAATTATGTTGTTGTTTTCATATTCTGCCAAATTAATGTAAATGTTTGATGTTAAACTTTGATTCTGTAAAATAAATGACCGCATTCATTTTGATGGGTCAAAGAAAAATGACGTCTCACGTTACATTTCATTAAATTCAATGCACGTTTTATCCAGTCCAGAAAGATGAGTGAACCCGTTTAATGTATGAATATATCTCAGAATATGTCATACTACATATTGGTGGCCCGGAACGTGCTCATAAATGGACTGTGTATTCGTGTAATAATTGATATTTCATGTTGGCATGAGGAAAATAGCAGATTGTTTGCATGTTTACGCAGCGGCTGAAGCTGCGCGCTTGGGGTAAAACGCTGCATGTTTACGCTGGAATGTTTTGAAGCTGAAATTGTGAGTCATATGTCTTTTTAAAGCTGAAATTGTACGCCTGTTATGTGTAACTAAAGCTGGGTTTGTGTGGAAACGCTTTGTTCTGTTTAAAGACGGTCCAGACGCGGTTCTGGTTCCGGCTCGGTTCTGAGAAAGTTCGAACGAGTTGTTTAAATAGCTAGAAAGACGTTTTTGAGACCGGGGCGCCGACTCCGTGCAGCTCAGAGTTGATTCGTTACATCTTTTAACAGAAAAAAGTGCATTTTGACAGTTTAAAAGACAAAAAGTTGACGGACTTGTTCAGATAAATCTAACATGCTAGCTGGGGAAAACGCTGCGTGATTGGTTGAAAAAGACCGTGTGTAACGTTTTGATTGGCTGACAGACGTGTCAGTAGTGACTAACTCTGACGTGTCAGGTCGTGTTGCTCTGTCATTGAACGATTCAGTCACGTGACCCGGAAATGAAAACTCGTTTTCTTAGGGAAATAAAATCTGCTTTTTAAAGCTGAAAAACGCTTTAAAGTTGATTCTGATACGATGCTCCGTGTCTTCGAAGCATAATTGTTGAAATTTCGCCAAGTTTGAGTTTAAAATCCGTCATTAAATGATGTTTTTGAACAACGCTAGCGATGCTAATTTTAAGCTAACAGCTAACGACCGGGTGAGTGACGTGTCACGTCACTTCCTCCATGTCGGAAATGAGCTCGGTTGCAACCGAGAGCTTTGCTGTGCTTAAAATCACTAAATAAAACTTGCCACATGTCCCTGAAAACTCATGTTTCATGCTACAAAGTCATGCTTGTTGAGAAAACGCCACGTTTACGCTTCAACCGTTCAGAAATGTTGATTTTAACCGAGTTTAGCCGAAGCTAACTTTAAGCTAAGCGGCTAAAAACAGGATGTCAACCGAACGTCACAGGAAGTCGTCATAGACTCCTGCTGGTAGAAAGCTAAACACTGCCCCCTCCTGGGAAACTTGAGATCACAGTTTCACTTCAGTTTTAGGTATTTTAGTGAAATTAAACGTTTTTTTTTTCTGTAAGGCATTTTTGAGTTAATAAACGTTCCTCAAAGCTGAATAATCACTGTTATCTTGCATTTAAAAAGTAATTAAGGTATTTATGCAAAAGAGGCATTTACCAGGACATTTTCATTCACTGAATTCCTCAAACAAGGAGGTACAAAATGAAAAATTAGAAACTTTTTAAAAGATACGGTTCAAATATTCACAGAGTTGAAAAGTTTACTCATTTGCTAAAAGATAATGCACGTTTAATTGCTAAATCACTAAATAAGAGTAAATATATCAGGAAAAAGAGACTTTTCTGATTTTATTTACCACCTAAACAATTACATCTCCTATTTAATTTTAAATAGAAGATTGGCAGGAGAAAGGAGTACAGTTTTTCTGAAAAAAGCCTGATTATTCCTCATCATCAATTTTCTTTTTTCTTTTCACCACTTGGTTCTATGAGTAACTGTTAGATAGCAAATTTCTGGAACAGAACGGTTTAAAAAGTGTCTTTAAACTGATTTGCTGTGAGACTTTTTAGAAAAATTGCAGGTTTATTAAAAATTCAGTGCTTTAGAGTAAAATACACTAAAAAGAGCTTGGTAATCTAGTATCTGTTAAGAAATAAGCACATAAAAAGTAACACTGCCAGAGAGCATTTACTTAAATATTCATGAATTGGGGTAAAACCTACAGAAAGGTGCCCACATTTGAATAAGTTGACTTATAACAGTACCTTTGTGTAAACCCAAAGCTAAAATAGTGTGAAAACTCAATGACAACTTGAATACAAATATTTACCTGTAAAATATCTGAAGCTTGCAACTGTTTTTAACAGATAAAGTGCTACACAGTGAAAAACATGACAGGTGTGTTAGAAAAAGACTTTGATCCTTATGGGATGCAGGGCTGTTTAGAATATGCGTTGAAGCTGCTGACAGCACCCTTACATCTATATAGACAGGAACAGGCGGACAGCATGAACCCAAAAGAGTTAGTGGACAATCTGATGGAGGTTGCAGAGAGTGTTACCTCTACAAAAATTTCAATGTCAAACTATGAAAAGCTGGCTAAAATTGCAATTTTGCTGAAAGAATCATTCTATGCAGTTGTTGAGAAAGCTGATTACCTTGCAATAAGGTTAGACAGTGAAAAAGAGGTGGTTCAGAAAATTGAAGAACACGTCCTTCAATTTGAGAGCAAAAACGAGGTCCTCTTGACAAAACATTATGAACAGATGTTTCA